>NW_017306441.1:1016602-1017276 GCF_000935625.1 Nanorana parkeri | reverse complement strand
GGCATCTCTGCACGTTAGTTGTATGTCTCTGCTAGTTACACTGAGTTGTACATACAAAAAAAAAGTGTGCTGTAAACTAAATGAAGCAGATGGTGTAAAGAATCGATAAAAAGGAGTGTAATATAATTGAGGGAGGGGAAGCTCAAGACAAACACTGGCACATCCAGCAAGGGAGAAGCATTGTGATAGTGGATTCCGGGTACCACAGTCCTCATCCTCCCATGTCAGATGCTTTTACTGGTCTTACAGTGCCCTCTGCTGGTCAGTGGTGGTATTGCCTCCCTACTTATTTCTCCAAGCAATACAAAGAGCCAATGATTTATTTCCTGTATTTGTACAGCGCTGACATATTACGCAGTACATTATAGAGTATATCGCATCAGTCCCTGTCTCCGAAGAAGCTTATAGTCTAAAGTCTCCTGTACATGTACATTGTCGCCAATATACACCGAGATCAATTTAATGATGCCATTTAAATTCATAATTCACGAGCCGTTTACACCTGAGCGTGATCTGAAACTTCACCAGAAGTGCTTCAGCTAGGATTTCCATTATATTCAATGGTGCCCATTCCAACCTAAACATAGTGAAGCTGTAAGCTTGTCGCTCAAAAAACTACATGAGTCGCGCATTTTGACACCAATAGACTTCAATGGGAGCGCCTGAAAAAATAT
>NW_017306441.1:996576-1016466 GCF_000935625.1 Nanorana parkeri | reverse complement strand
TATATATTATATAAAGGAAATAATAGTAATTCCTTTTCTGTCCCCCATGTAGAGCGCAGAAATGGGCCATGCCGGAGAATACCATTCGCTCCGGATCAGTGGGTACCTATTTCAGTACATGTGATCAGGTAGCAAAGAAAGTGTCATGATGGCATTTAGGTTTCTGGGTTGTAGGAGAATACCAAACATGCAAAGTCCATGCTCGTATTGTCTGTGGTGGGAACTGTAGTCAGGAGCCCAGTATTGCAATGCTGGAGTTGCCGCTTCACCGCCATGCTGCCCATTGGCGACCATCTGGAGCAACCCATGGCAGCATAGTGGCTTGGTGATTAGGAATATTGGGTTCCATGGTTTAAATCTCAGCCAGGACACTCTCTGCATGGAGTTTGCATGTTCACCCTGTACTGGTGTGGATTTCTCCCCCAAGACATGTTGGTAGGGTTATTGGCTCCCATCTAAAATTGGCCCCAGTATGTGAGATAGGGACCTTAGGTTGTATGCTCCTTGAGGGCTGCTGTAAATGAATAGCATGTTGGGACTGACGTGAATGAATAGCATGTTGGGACTTATGTGAATGAATAGCATGTTGGGACTGATGTGAATGAATAGCATGTTGGGACTGATGTGAATGAATAGCATGTTGGGACTGACATGAATGAATAGCATGTTGGGACTGACGTGAATGAATAGCATGTTGGGACTGACGTGAATGAATAGCATGTTGGGACTGATGTGAATGAATAGCATGTTGGGACTGACGTGAATGAATAGCATGTTGGGACTGACGTGAATGAATAGCATGTTGGGACTGACGTGAATGAATAGCATGTTGGGACTGATGTGAATGAATAGCATGTTGGGAGTGTTGGGCGTTGTGTATATTGTCGGCGCTCTTCATTCTTCTCATAGTGCCCAATAGTCTTATTTTTATACAGAATCTCTCTAATACCGTACAGGTTACAAAGCAACACTCCCACACTCACATAGATATTCTATATATGTTCTAATGATTGCGCATTATACGCTTTACAGATTTCGTTTGGGAGGTATCCAATGGCTGTGGCTATACTTGGCCGCGGAGATCTAGGTAGCGCAGTGTTAATACATATGATAGTGATTATGTATAAGAGCAGGTCGACATGCCAGCAACTCCGTCCATGTATCGGAGTGTCATATCTCCTGGCTGTATTTGTCATTGTGTGCGTATTTGGAGGGTCAGCTGCTCGCTCGCGATTGGCCGGCGGTGTCTCTATGGAAACCACCAGGATGTAGTCACCGGCTTTTCTGTAACATCTTCAATAGAAGAGGACCTGTGTGGACATCAAGTCACATGATGTCGCCAACACATAAGTGAGTCTCTAATTCAAACAGCCTGTCTGACCTGGTCGGGGTGGCGGGGGTGGGGGGCCGGATGGAGGGTAACAAAATCCCTATTACGTTCTGTGCAATTCTTCATTTACCAGAATTCCATATTATTAGGCTGCCTCTCCGGGCATAATAATCTGATTTTTCTTGTGTACGGTTTTCTTCACATGGGATCTGTTCACACTTACGCATTGAGTTAACGCCAAGTGCGTTGGCGTGCGTTACTTTGCACATTAGCATGCATTGTGTTTGGGCAGCTAAATGCACCACGAAAGGTGCAGGTATTTTCTTTTTTTAAAGGCGGCGCACCCAGCGCTGGTGCTAGACTATTTTGTGCCCTAGGCAAGGCCAGCTTTTCTAGTCATTGGGCTGATTCTTCTGAGCTGAACACTTCCTGAGTCAATGTTCTGGAATTAGTATGCAAATAAACAGTCCTCACTTCACCTGCTGCATACTTATGCAGGGTCTCTGGAAAGGGCATCCCCAGACCCTGTTATACTTGTTGGAAATGCAACATCATATATATGATTGTAATACTTATGTAATTATGTCTTGTGAGCTGTAGATGGCGCTGTAGTGCAATGTTAGTCTCTATGCTTTTGCATGTTTATCTATGATATACAGGAAGTTCTCTCTGTATGCTGTATAATGCTGTATTCTGATATCATTTTCTTCTAAGCAAGTAAAACATAATTCAGTAGGGATGCACCAATAACGGTATTTCGGTATCGAGTATGAGTACCGATATATTTTTTTCCGTATTCGCCAATACCGATACCGGAAGTCCCATTCAGGAAGCCAGGCGGCATGTAATGACTCACCCCCTGGCTTCCTGATTAGCCGGGAAGCCGGGCAGCGTGTAAAGACTCGCCACCCGGCTTCCCGATTAGAAGGGAAGCCGTCCCCATGCTTCTCATCACTAGGTGACGAGAAAGCATGGAGCCGGCTTTCTGGCCAATCAGGAGTTGCCATCTCCTGCTGTGTAATGAAGTGGCGCCCGGCTTCCCGATTGGCCGGGAAGCCGGCTCAGTGCTCCCTCGTCATGAGGTGACGAGGGAGCATGAAGCCGGCTTCCCGACCAAATCATTCCACGGCGCCCGGCTTCCTGATTGGCAGCTTCCCAACCAATCAGGAAACTAGGCAGTGAGTCATTATACGGCGCCCGGCTTCCTGATACCGGAAGCTCGGGTATCGGGCCAGGCAGTGGAGCATTTGGGCGCCCAAATACTCGGCATCGGCACAGATACTGATACTAGTATCGGTGTATCCCTAGTCGTAAACTATCCGAAACTAATGAAAGTTTGGATTTCGTCCGAAGCCAAAATCCGAGCCAAATTGAATTTCGGATCCGAATTCCGAAGTAACGAAATATCCGAAGTGACGAGAGAGCGTGGAGTCGGCTTCCCGGCCCATCAGGAATCTGTACAGCGTGTAATGACGCACTGCCCGGCTTCCTGATACCGGAACTATCGGGCTAGGCATCGGAGCATTTGGGCTAGTACGAGTACTCGCATCGGTATCGGTACCGATACCGATACTAGTATCGGTATCGATGAATCCCTATAATTCAGCATTCCTCAAGATCTCAGTGCTTCATCTAAACACATAACCAACAATGCTCTCCTTACTTGCTCTCCCTTGCAGCTCCTTGCTTCCATGCAAACATCACTAATACTGTGATGGCAACCTGGGGGAGCGATGAGGTCATGTGACACTGCTCAGGACTAGCAATACGGCCCAGGTTCCATCACAGAGGAGCAGGTTACATGTCCTACTGTACCCAAAAAGTAGTAGTGTCACCGACTGTGAAGGAGCAAGGAGCCACAAGGGAGCGCTGGAAAGGTGAGTGTAAGGGGGTCAGGCGATGCTCTTTCCAGAGACATTGTCACTTTTACCTGCACGGGCAAGATGACACAATTATTCTAAATAATGGCCACAAATGTGGCTTGCCCGAATTTCCATGCATCAGTGTGAACGGCGTTCTTCCACATTAATGTGGTGATACACAGGCAGTCTTCGCAGCTCTGAATAGCGCTGTCTGCTTTATGCGTTACCTCCTGCTGTGCTATTTACCAACATTCAGCTCACATTGTAAGCTAATAAATCAAAAATAATATCATATCCCCTTTGCCCTCTTAATCATTAACTGTGATTTGTTTTGTGGAAGTACAGGCAGCCGCTCGTATTTGGGAAACCACAAAGGGTTTCTCTTTCAGTACGGACGTCCAGCAGCTTAACTAGCAATCTCCATAAATTAGAACAGTAAAAATTGTATAAGCAGATCGAATATGTCAGCCTTCCATTGATTCGCCTACTCAGGCAATACAGCAGACGGACGGGTTTGGCGCAAGACAGCCTTGTTTACAAATCCAGCGTCTGTCTTGCGGTTAATATGACAAGCAGCTATTTGGATGCTTGAAGTGCTTAATGAAATTATCCAGATTAGCTCCATATACTTAATTGACTGGCTTGTAATTACTGCACGTAGTGGCGGTGTGTGTTTAATGTAATGAGAATACTTGGGTACATCTATCAATATGCACAACTTTCCCCAAACCGCCAATCAGGTTCCAGCCTGCACTGAGAAAATGACAGCTACAGGATGAAAGTTTGAACATGACTGGGTGCTGTAATACTGACAGCTCTAGAAATATATTATAGGTGGGATGGGGCAGGATCCAGCACCACGGCAGGTCTTCACTTGTCCAGGACCCTGAAAGGGTATTCGCCCCTACATCCAATGACATCCTGAGAGGTGAGCCAAAAGCTAAACTACTTTTGTCACCGGTCGATGAGTTCTCCATATATTAAGGAGCCGTTAGAGGTCACAGGATTTCTCTTCCTTGTGCCCACTAGGACTACAGGAGACTATAGGACTACATGGAGAACCTAAGTCTTGAAGCCATGGCAGGGATTGATGAATAACACTTCCTTCCTTTCTTTATTTTCTATTCTTTTTCTCTCTCCTTCCTTCCTTCCTTCTTTCTTCATTTTTTCCTTTCTTTCTCTCTCTCCTCCTTCCTTTTCTCTTTTCTTTCTTTACTCCTTTCTTTCTTTTTTCTTTCTTTCTCTCTTTCTTTCTTTCTTTCTTTCTCTTTCTTCCTTTCTCTCTCTATCTCTCTCATACTTCCTTCCTTTCATTCTTTTTTGCTTTCTCTCTCTCCTCCTTCCTTTTCTCTTTTCTTTCTTTACTCCTTTCTTTCTTTTTTCTTTCTTTCTCTCTTTCTTTCTTTCTTTCTTTCTTTCTTTCTCTTTCTTCCTTTCTCTCTCTATCTCTCTCATACTTCCTTCCTTTCATTCTTTTTTGCTTTCTCTCTCTCCTCCTTCCTTCCGTCCTTCTTTCCTTTCTCTCCACCTTCCTTCTCTTCTTTTTTTTTTCTTTCTTCCTTCCTTTCCTCCTTCCTTTCTCTCTCTCCTCGTTCTTGCTTTCTTTCTTTACTCCTTTCTCTCTCTCTCTCTCTCTCTCTCTCATACTTCCTTCCTCTCATTCTTTCTTTCTTTCTCTATCTTTCTTTCCCTCTCTCTCTCCTTCTTTATCTCTCGCTCTCTCCTCCTTTCATACTTTGTTTCTTTCTCTCTCTCCTTCTTCCTTCCCTTTCTTGTTTCCCAAAGCCCAACTCTTTCTTTTTTTAAGTTTTGGATAGATTATGGAATGTTTAAAGTAAACCTGTGCCCAGATTATGTACAATAAAGCATTTACATTATATGCACACACATTAAAAAAAACAAATCCCTCATTCACCTCTGTATCTATAGGCATTGTGGAGAAATTCATCTTCAAAATTCACAGCAGAAGCACTAAAATCACAGCTTCCTCCTCCTTTATTTTCTATTGGGAGCAGAGTCTTGCCACTTTCTAATGTAAACAGACTATGGGCACAAGCGGGTTTTTCTGGGGATATCTTATCACCACAGATATAAGAAGCCATTGTGTTTGATTCAACCACCCAAAACAGAATTCTTGCTTTGGCGGAGTTGGGTTTTACACATGCATGTTACCATGTTTTACTGCAGCACATATGTGTTATTGGGCCCTTACTGGTTGCCGATTCCAGCTGTGAGGAACGTCTAGGGGCGGCTTCCTTCTCTATTGCTCAAGCAGAGACAGTCAATCAGTGCTTCTGCAACACAAAGTTTCACCAGCAGCCACAAAGCTCCTTCAGCAAAGCAGCGTATTGACAACGTGCGAAGTACATTCACCTACGGTATAACACACAATCATCTTTCACTTTGCTGTTCAAATCAGAGAAACAGGAACTTCTTTAGGTTGTTTTAGGTCAGTGTAGTTTTTTTTTCATAGAATAACCCAAACAGTCTCAAAATGGTCGCTCCCTATGACGCGAAGCCTCGCCCTCTAACTGAGGCTTTGTGTTGACTGTCAAAGCTCACAGATTGTGATTTATGTGGTGAAATTCTGGTTTCTGTGGTGGGATTCCTGTCTCGCTTACAGGAAGTTGTTGTCTTTAGAGATGTTTAAAGGACCACTAAATTCAAAATACGTCAAACCCGTAATAAGGGACTTATGTAAAACAGCCCTTGGAGATCTAGATTTCTTAAGGAGGGCTGTAACATTGAAGCTGGACGGATTTGTGTTTCTGTCCATTCAGTCCTGAGACGTATAAAGCTCTGTAACAGAGCACCTGATCTTTCTCTGCTCTAGTCTTACTTTCACTTGCAGTTCCCACCACCACCCTAAGACTGGACAGTGAAAGGAGCAGCAGCACACTGAGAAGGTCATCTCTCTGTCCACTCCACTGCAGCATACCTGATTGGCATCTTGTGCTGCTGTTAAAGGTGGTATACAGTCTGATTCTGTGGATGCTAATGACAGAAGTGCTTACATTTCGACATATAGTTGTGCCTAATTTTGTCAATGACAACAAAGACCTGGTGAGGGGGAGACACCATTAACAGCTGAGCTGGTCCTTTTGTTAAAGCTCCTATATTTCAATACGTTTACATGTGTATGTCTGTTAGGTTACATTCACATTCGAGTGATGGACACAGAAGAGCATTTGGCACTCCTTTGTTGTTTGCGGAAATATCTGGTCCTCACTTTTCTCCCAGGGGTAGCATTTGAGGTCAGTAGGATAGTGCAGAAGATGGAGATCACCAGTACTCAGTCAAAAGCATTCAATTATTTTGCTTATTTATGGAAGAAACATGTCACAAGTGTCAATTAGCCAACGTTTAGGGGCCACGCAGGGTCCCTGTCACGATCTGGGACCAGGCTCAGAGTCCAGCAGCTGAAGCAGCAGGCAATTCGTAGTATAACAGGCTGGGTTTGGTGCACAAGCAGACGGTAGTAGTATGGGAGCAGGCAGAAGCGTAGTCAGCGAACAAGCCGAGGTCAGGAGCCAAAGGTATCAGGTATGAAGCAGGAGGCGGAGAGAGTAGTCGGTGATTCAGCAGCCACAGGTCGTTACACGGGTAGCAGTATGAGTAGATTGTAGCACAGAGGGAGCAGGAAGCAAGATATTGGCAGGAGCACAATAATCTGGCAAACAGGAAGTGCAGAGGCGTGGCTTAAATAGGAAGTTCAAGGGAGGAGCAAGGCGTTGAGAGTTCAGCAGAAACTAGGTTTAACTGAGATCAGGCAAGGAGCTATCCAAGGTTCTAAGGTGGCTTAGCAGGAAGAACCACCGCCAGCTACAGCAGAGGCCCTGGGTTCAGATCCGGTTCCTGACAGTCCCTTCTTGAGGGCGACATAGTGACCCTGCATGGCCCTCGAAACGTTGGATAATTGGTTCCTGTGACACGTTTCTTCAATAAATGATTGAATACTTTTGACTGAGTGCTGGTGATCTTCTACAATTTTGGAAAACACTTTGAGCACCACAACATTCATGAAGGTCCAATCGCTGTAAAGAGTGCAGGTGACGCATCATAATACTAGTAGGAGAGTGCAGACTAGGGATGCACCGATACCGACCCTAGCATCGTTATCGGTGCCGATTCCAAGTATATACTCGTAATCCGATCCTGAGACTTCAGGTATCATGACGGCTTCATGACTGGCCGAGAAACCTGCTCCATGCCCCCTCATCACCTGGGAGCAAGGAGTCGGCTTCCCGGCCAATCAGGAAGCCAGGGGGCTGGTAATGACTTGCCGCCTGGCTTCCTTATTGGCCAGAAAGCTGGCTCAATTTTTCCTTGTTACCTAATTGCGAGGGAGCATGGAGACGGCTTCCCGGCTAATCGGTTTCCTTAATGGAACTTCTGGTATCAGTATTTGGTATTGGCGAGTACCAAAAAAAAAATCGGTACTCGATACAGAAAAACGGGTGCATCCATAGTGCAGGCCAAGCTCTTGGGTTGGTGCAGCATGAAGTAACTGCTTATTATACCTTATCAGGCCCGGTGGTCAGAATGGGGGTAACCCCACTGCAAGTGCTAAGATTATTTCTACCTGGAGTTCTTCTTAAATCCTTGCCATCACTTATTTCTTTCCACACATAAAACCCAGTAGCGTTGGCCCTGTGGGCTCTGATGGGGCCCCGTATCTCCCTAAAGCTCTTTACCTTTCCTCCTCCTCACTTAGACACCTTCCCCTCCCAGCCCGCTCCCCAAACCCCAGCCCTCACCTTTTCTTTCCAATCTACTCAACTCTACCTTACTTTTGTTCTTGCTTACCTTACTGTTGTACATGCCTACCATGCTTACCCTCATTACTCCCCTCTTTTTAGTCCTCGACCCTCTCATCTGTCCCCCTCCCCCCCCTCAATATCTTCACAACCTTCTTTACAACCATCTATTTATCTGTATATAAGCTAATTATGTATATAAGTAATCTACCACAAGCAGGGATTTCCCCAACTCATCCCTTCCTCTCAGTTATGATTAGTATCGCTCTACTTTGCAGTAATTAGAGATATCGGCTGCCACTGTTTGCATACTTGGTTTCCCTCTAGCTGCACTTTCTCTTCTATATTCTAAACATTCTTAAAACTTAACAAAAATAGACTTTACAAAAAGAATTGTACATTTTGAATATCAGTAGCAGTACTGATTAGTCTGTCTGCATGCCTGGAGAAAGAAAAAGTGTACTTGAAACAGCAGATGGAGCTGATTATAAAGGTACCTCTAGAGTTATATGACTGGATAAGGGAAAGTTGAGTTGAAATGATATGTCAGAGGTCTGGCACACTTCCCACCAGCTACTGAAGCTACCATTGCCGAGAGCTCCGGGCTTTGGGCTTCTCCTGGAGTCATTAGGTAATCACTTGCACCAGGCTTATGCTTAAATGTTGACACAAAGCTATGTTTTAAAAAAACCTTACATCCACTTTAAGCAATGACCAGATCAAAAGCAAGACCCTGGAAGGGATCCATCTTGACTATCACGCCTGTCCAATAGCAACCTAAGTCCTGCAATGGGGGGGGGTGGGGGGGGAGGGCAATGCATGCTGTTTATGTCTCTGTTTTCCAGTGTACAGCGAAAGCCCTGCACTACATACATCACCATATAACAGGTGCTATCTGTGTCATCATGCCACCAAGTTCTGGGAGGCACCCGTTCCAGGTCGTTGTGTTATTGCAGGATGTGGTTTACGGGACAGTCCCACGCTCCAACGATCGCGCTGTGACTCTTGCCTTGGTGTCAGAGCACGCAGTCATCTCACACCCTGCTTCACTTTCTGTAACTGAAAACACATCTAAAGTATTTATTTTAGTAAACACACCAAATACATTTTGCTTATTCCGAAATCAAAAAGCCGCAAGTGCATCTGATGTCATTATAAAGAGTCACTATGGTTTTCGCAAAGGTAAGGGCTAAAGCTTTGTTTCCGAGGACCTGTAAAAGGGATGGGTGCAGTGTTGTCAGCCATAAAGGACATGAAATAAAGTGTTCGGAGCAGTTCGGTAAGTGTAACGCTTTAGCCAATCGCTATTCGACGCTAGGCAAGCTTGCATGATACAGCGTTTATGCCCCCATTTCCTATTACTTGAGAAGGAGCCAATTATTCCATTGGTTTAGCGACCAATTTCTACTCCTAATGACTAGTAATTTTAGTAGGGCGACCAAGCTACTTAAAATCCTCTGTGTAAAGCTGGCCATACACTAGTTGTTTATCAGACGTGCCGGGCTGAACAAGAAAAAACACTTGGCTCCCCCATCTACTCCGTTTAGCCCCTGCCAGGCAAGTGTATTCTGACACCAAAGCCATTGGGTCAGCATGACCAAGCAAGGAACAAGACGTGAGCCTCAATACTTCTTTACTATACAGGTACAGCTTTCAGCTATTAAAGCAGGGGTGGGCAAACTTGGCCCTCCAGCTGTTGTAAAACTACAAGTCCCATGAGGCTTTGCAAGATTGACAGCCACAGGCATGACTCCTGGAGGCAGATGCATGACCAGATTTGTAGTTTTATTACAGCTGGAGTGCTAAAGTGGAATGCCAGTGGGTCCACACACAATTTCGAGCAGTGTATGGCTAGCTTAACTTAATTCAGATGATGCCTAAAGATGTTGTGGATTTACAAGGGCTGGCGCTTATTCTTCCTCCGTGGCAGCACTGACTGTGAAGAAGTTACGTATAGGTGCAGAGTGCGCTCTGTGCGCTTATACGTAACTTGCTCCCAGTCAGTGCTGCCGTGGAGGAAGAATAAGTGCTGGCGGAGACGTCTTAGAATTGCGCTCTGTGCGCTTATACGTAACTTCCTCCCAGTCAGTGCTGCCGTGGAGGAAGAATAAGTGCCGGCGGAGACGTCTTAGGATTGCGCTCTGTGCGCTTATACGTAACTTCCTCCCAGTCAGTGCTGCCGTGGAGGAAGAATGAGTGCCGGCGGAGACGTCTTAGGAGTGCGCTCTGTAAGCCTATATGTAACTTCCTCCCAGTAAGTGTTGCCACGGAGAAGGAATGAGCGCCGGCGGAAACTTTTTAGGGTCTGTGTGCCAATACGTAACTTCCTCTCAGTCAGTGCTGCCACACAGGAAGAACGAGCGCCGGTGGAGACTTCTTAGGAGTGCGCTCTGTGCGCCTCTATGTAACTTCCTCCCACCCAGTGCTGCCTCAGAGGAAAAATGAGCGCCGGCAGAGAATTCTTAGGAGTGCGCTCTGTGCGCCTATATGTAACTTCCTCATAGTCAGTGCTGCCGCGGAGAAGGAATAAGCGCTGGCGGAGACTTCTTAGCATTGTGCTCTGTGCGCCTATACGTAACTTCCTCCCAGTCAGTGCTGCCGCGGAGAAGGAATAAGCGCTGGCGGAGACTTCATAGGCATTGTGCTCTGTGCGCATATACATAACTTCCTCCCAGTCAGTGCTGCATGGAGGAAGAATGAGCGCCGGCGGGGACTTCTTAGCATTGCGCTCTGTGCGCATATACATAACTTCCTCGCAGTCAGTGCTGCATGAAGAAAAAATGAGAGCCGGCGGAGACATCTTAGGAGTGCGCTCTGTGCGCCTATACGTAACTTCCTCCCAGTCAGTGCTGCATGGAGGAAGAATGAGCGCCGGCGGGGACTTCTTAGCATTGCGCTCTGTGCGCATATACATAACTTCCTCGCAGTCAGTGCTGCATGAAGAAAAAATGAGAGCCGGCGGAGACATCTTAGGAGTGCGCTCTGTGCGCCTATACGTAACTTCCTCCCAGTCAGTGCTGCATGGAGGAAGAATGAGCGCCGGCGGGGACTTCTTAGCATTGCGCTCTGTGCGCATATACATAACTTCCTCGCAGTCAGTGCTGCATGAAGAAAAAATGAGAGCCGGCGGAGACATCTTAGGAGTGCGCTCTGTGCGCCTATACGTAACTTCCTCCCAGTCAGTGCTGCATGGAGAAAGAATGAGCGCCGGTGGAGACTTCTTAGAAGTGCGCTCTGTACGCCTCCTTAATGAGACCGGCTGGCCGCACGGATGTAAAAGTGGGTGCGGTCGTCTTAACACATATATAAATGCGGGCGGCCGGTCTCATTAAGGAGGCGCATGGAGAACACTCCTAAGAAGGAAAACGGGACAAAATTGTTTTTTTTAAAGAAACGAGGGAAAGGGGGGAAAATTAAGAAATAACGGTACTGTCCCGTTTCATATGGGACATATGGCCAGCCTACCCATGGGAGGCATTGGGTGGGTGACTTGTATCAGGAGGAAGGAAAGAGTTAATCTAGTAGACCTGTCACAGGGAATATTTTCTAGGAAAGTGACATGCTAGTTATTCATAAATGTATAGGAGGGTATAAATTATGCAGCATATCTATCAATGAGTGCGACAGGACTGAGCTCCAGGGAGTGTGGTTTTATAATGTAAATGTAGTATGTGGAGCTTTATACGGGAGGGAAAGCGAGATAATGTAGGGAGACAATGGGCTTTATTTAATCACAGAGCGCAAAGTGTGTTTCTTTTGTGTGCAGTTAATCACAGTTGGGCTTTTTATTTGCATCACTTTGCACTGCGTTATTGAATGCCAGGCGAGGCCAATAAACAAGTTATCTTCATGTAAAAGAGGGATATTATTCACCACCATATGTATAAACATTGTCATATCTTGTCTTATTTATTTTGTAGATAGACCAGCCATTCTCAACCCGGGTTCCATGGAATCGTAGGGTTCCTTCAGAGGTGGTTAGGGGTTCCTTGTGGCTGACCTTCCCTTTGAGGTCAATCAGCCACATACATCCATGGCCAACGCTAATGCAGAACTAGCCGCTTGACACCAATGACCTTTATAACCATCTGTAAGGTTGGCAGTCTGACCGCCACCCCAAGGGTGCCATTTTTTTTACTGACCATCAATGTCAGGGGCATTCTCACAACTAACCCCCAATGAATTGGTTCAAGATATGGTTTCTCGAGACCTGAAAGTTCTAGTTTAGGTATTCCTCTGGGGGTTGGAAGTTGACAAAGGCTAGTGTAGACTTCTGGTACCAGGCCAGATTATATGATGATGCCCAATGTATGGCAACAGGGAACTCCTGCTGGCTAGCTGGCTGTTGGAAAAGTGAAATGCACCTGTAGTACCCTGAATCCGAACTGGAGCTTAGGCCGAGTCCGAAGTGGAGTTTAGGCCGAGTCCGAAGTGGAGCTTAGGCCGAGTCCGAAGTGGAGCTTAGGCCGAGTCCGAAGTGGAGCTTAGGCCGAGTCCGAAGTGGAGCTTAGGCCGAGTCCGAAGTGGAGCTTAGGCCGAGTCCGAAGTGGAGCTTAGGCCGAGTCCGAAGTGGAGCTTAGGCCGAGTCCGAAGTGGAGCTTAGGCCGAGTCCGAAGTGGAGCTTAGGCCGAGTCCGAAGTGGAGCTTAGGCCGAGTCCGAAGTGGAGCTTAGGCCGAGTCCGAAGTGGAGCTTAGGCCGAGTCCGAAGTGGAGCTTAGGCCGAGTCCGAAGTGGAGCTTAGGCCGAGTCCGAAGTGGAGCTTAGGCCGAGTCCGAAGTGGAGCTTAGGCCGAGTCCGAAGTGGAGCTTAGGCCGAGTCCGAAGTGGAGCTTAGGCTGAGTCCGAAGTGGAGCTTAGGCTGAGGATAAGGCGAAGACGTGATCAGGCAGGCTGAGTCGGCAACAGTCTAGCAGCGAGGTACAAAGTCTGGATCCAGGAGAGTAGTCAAGAGGCGGGCAGAGGTCTTGACACGAACGGCCAGCAAGGTACAAAATCGGCAGGCAGAAGAATAGTCAAGAAACAGGCAAGAGTCACAGTGTAAATCCAGCAACCGCCACAGAGGCAGGCTCACACAGGAAACTAACCCAAATCAACAGGCTCAGAGGACAGGAAGTGTCCGGTATTTAAAGCTTAAGTTAATTGCAGATTTTCTATAGCTGGTTGGCAGGCGGAGCCAAAGAGTTGCTGAGTACAAAGAACCGGCAGCAGAAACCAAGTCCTTCCAGTGTCTAAGTCTGTCCAGCCATTCCTTCCTGTTCCGCCCTTTATTCCTCTTGTACATTATATGGACCAAGTATGTGGAGAAACCTCCAAATGATTGAGTTCAGGTTTCCGGTGTAGGGGACTGTTAATGCTACAAAGACATTTTAGACAATTGGTGAAGGTCCTTCTCTGTTCCAGCATGACTGGGGCCCCTGTGCACAATGGCAGCTCCATAAAGACATGGCTTGATAAGTTGGGTGTGGAGGAACTTGATTGGCCTTCACAGAGCCCCAACCTCAACCCTCCTGAACACCTTTGTGATGAGCTGGAATGCTGATTGTGAGCCAGGTCTTCTCATTTGGTATCCATATGTAACCTCACAAATGCTCCTTTGGCTGTGTGGGAACAAATTCCCACAGGCACCCTCCAAAATGTTGTAGAAAGCCTTCCAAGAAGAGTAGCAATAGGAAAGGGGTGGGAAGGGGGCTGGACAACTCCATATTAATGCCCATCATTTTGGAATGGCACGTTCACCAAGCTCAGCTCACCCAATCATAGACCATATGACCAAAGGTTTGTGGACACCTGACCAGCATGTATCTATAGCTTTTGGTTGAATAGTGTATGTGTGGGTGAGCTGAGTATACAGATTTAGGGGACTGCTGGCCTGATATACCTCTGGGCATGCACTTATAGCCTGCTTCATATATACATCACCAGCTTAAAGTACCTTGAGCAGTCCTTATGAGACTGTTGCCTGGCTATGAGGTTCCCGGATAACAGTCCTACCTAGAGGCTGAAACCTCTCTCTGATTTAGTTTCACTTTATTTCCGGGTCCTGACTTTCCCTTTCCATGGCTAGGCCCTGCCAAACTTTAGGTACCACTAAGGGCGCTCATAGATTTACATTTTTTGTTAAAGGAGAACTATGAGATGAGTGACTTCCACTCACCTCATAGTTCTAGCCGACCTGTGACAATGAGACTGTCACAGGTCGGCTCAGTAGATCGGGAGGTGAGCGAACACATACCGCGTTCGCTCACCTCTCGATCCTGTCACGGCTCTCTGCCGTGACAGGGGGAGGGGCTGGATTCCCCTCTCCCCGCTCCGATTTGCCAGCGCTGACTGGCGGAACGGACGGGGGACGGGGCGGGTACAGCTGGCTCTGCCTCTAGATAGGCAGAGCCAGCTGTCACTCACGCAGCTGGGCGGATCCAGTCGGGATCCGCTCCGGCGTCTCAGTATACCGCTATACTGAGCCTAGGGTGACGGGAGGACGCTAGTTTGTGTCCTCCCGTTACCCTAAGGAGAACTATGGGGAAAAACACTGACCCCATAGTTCTCCTTTAATGGTTTGTCAATCCAAGTTTGTATCGCTTTTTGTTTTAGACTGTTGTCGTATAAAGTTCTGGAACCTTTATAGTAGACACGTGCGATTCGTTTCCTTCCAAATCAGAATTCAGACGAATTTTCCACGAGTGACGAGGGAGCATGGATCCGGCTTCCCGGCCAATCAGGAAGCCGGGCAGCGTGCAATGACTCGCTGCCTGGCTTCCTGATACCGGAAGTATCGGGCTAGGCATCAGAGCTTTTGGGCGGCGGCGTCACCGTTACTGATACTAGTATCGGTATCGGTGCATCCCTAGTTGTAAACTCATCTGAAACTAACGGAAGTTTGGATTTCGTCCGATTCCGAAACCGAATTGAATTTCAGATCAAAATTCCAAAATAACGAAATATCCGAACCAAATTTTTCCGCAGCTTACATTTGTACTTTATAGTCCCAATAACCAAAAAGGGAAAAAAGGGAAATAGAAAGCTATTTACCGCGCGATATCGCTCTCCAATGCTTGGCAATGGGGCAAAGGGTCCTGCTGTCGCGGGTCGTGTGTTGCTACAGCAGGACCCTTTTTGGAGCGGATTTAATGACTTTGTAGCAAAGACGTTAGAAAAAACAAATGTCATAGAGAAGGCGCAAAGTAGATGAAAACTAAAGTAGATTGTACAATCTGATTGTATAGCGTGTGGCAGCCTGAGGCAGATCATTACATTCTGGTTACCCTAAAGCTGATTGTACATAGGATGTAACTTATATGGTGAGCTCTGGCAGTGACCGACCATCTCAGCGTCCCCTCCCAGCATTGGTTAGCAGCTCAGCTCTCATTTGCAGCAGTGACTCAGCTCCCTCTGCTTCCCCTCCCAGCAGTGAGTCTGTAGCTGAGCTCCCCCTTCCAGCAGTGTCTCAGCAGCTCAGCTCTCACTCCCAGCAGTGTCTCAGCGGCTCAGCTCTCACTCCCATCAGCGTCTCAGCAGCTCAGCTGTCTCTCCCAGCAGTGTCTCAGCGGCTCAGCTCTCACTCCCATCAGCGTCTCAGCAGCTCAGCTGTCTCTCCCAGCAGTGTCTCAGCGGCTCAGCTCTCACTCCCATCAGCGTCTCAGCAGCTCAGCTGTCTCTCCCAGCAGTGTCTCAGCGGCTCAGCTCTCACTCCCATCAGCGTCTCAGCAGCTCAGCTGTCTCTCCCAGCAGTGTCTCAGCGGCTCAGCTCTCACTCCCATCAGCGTCTCAGCAGCTCAGCTGTCTCTCCCAGCAGTGTCTCAGCGGCTCAGCTCTCACTCCCATCAGCGTCTCAGCAGCTCAGCTGTCTCTCCCAGCAGTGTCTCAGCGGCTCAGCTCTCACTCCCATCAGCGTCTCAGCAGCTCAGCTGTCTCTCCCAGCAGTGTCTCAGCGGCTCAGCTCTCACTCCCATCAGCGTCTCAGCAGCTCAGCTGTCTCTCCCAGCAGTGTCTCAGCGGCTCAGCTCTCACTCCCATCAGCGTCTCAGCAGCTCAGCTGTCTCTCCCAGCAGTGTCTCAGCGGCTCAGCTCTCACTCCCATCAGCGTCTCAGCAGCTCAGCTGTCTCTCCCAGCAGTGTCTCAGCGGCTCAGCTCTCACTCCCATCAGCGTCTCAGCAGCTCAGCTGTCTCTCCCAGCAGTGTCTCAGCGGCTCAGCTCTCACTCCCATCAGCGTCTCAGCAGCTCAGCTGTCTCTCCCAGCAGTGTCTCAGCGGCTCAGCTCTCACTCCCATCAGCGTCTCAGCAGCTCAGCTGTCTCTCCCAGCAGTGTCTCAGCGGCTCAGCTCTCACTCCCATCAGCGTCTCAGCAGCTCAGCTGTCTCTCCCAGCAGTGTCTCAGCGGCTCAGCTCTCACTCCCATCAGCGTCTCAGCAGCTCAGCTGTCTCTCCCAGCAGTGTCTCAGCGGCTCAGCTCTCACTCCCATCAGCGTCTCAGCAGCTCAGCTGTCTCTCCCAGCAGTGTCTCAGCGGCTCAGCTCTCACTCCCATCAGCGTCTCAGCAGCTCAGCTGTCTCTCCCAGCAGTGTCTCAGCGGCTCAGCTCTCACTCCCATCAGCGTCTCAGCAGCTCAGCTGTCTCTCCCAGCAGTGTCTCAGCGGCTCAGCTCTCACTCCCATCAGCGTCTCAGCAGCTCAGCTGTCTCTCCCAGCAGTGTCTCAGCGGCTCAGCTCTCACTCCCATCAGCGTCTCAGCAGCTCAGCTGTCTCTCCCAGCAGTGTCTCAGCGGCTCAGCTCTCACTCCCATCAGCGTCTCAGCAGCTCAGCTGTCTCTCCCAGCAGTGTCTCAGCGGCTCAGCTCTCACTCCCATCAGCGTCTCAGCAGCTCAGCTGTCTCTCCCAGCAGTGTCTCAGCGGCTCAGCTCTCACTCCCATCAGCGTCTCAGCAGCTCAGCTGTCTCTCCCAGCAGTGTCTCAGCGGCTCAGCTCTCACTCCCATCAGCGTCTCAGCAGCTCAGCTGTCTCTCCCAGCAGTGTCTCAGCGGCTCAGCTCTCACTCCCATCAGCGTCTCAGCAGCTCAGCTGTCTCTCCCAGCAGTGTCTCAGCGGCTCAGCTCTCACTCCCATCAGCGTCTCAGCAGCTCAGCTGTCTCTCCCAGCAGTGTCTCAGCGGCTCAGCTCTCACTCCCATCAGCGTCTCAGCAGCTCAGCTGTCTCTCCCAGCAGTGTCTCAGCGGCTCAGCTCTCACTCCCATCAGCGTCTCAGCAGCTCAGCTGTCTCTCCCAGCAGTGTCTCAGCGGCTCAGCTCTCACTCCCATCAGCGTCTCAGCAGCTCAGCTGTCTCTCCCAGCAGTGTCTCAGCGGCTCAGCTCTCACTCCCATCAGCGTCTCAGCAGCTCAGCTGTCTCTCCCAGCAGTGTCTCAGCGGCTCAGCTCTCACTCCCATCAGCGTCTCAGCAGCTCAGCTGTCTCTCCCAGCAGTGTCTCAGCGGCTCAGCTCTCACTCCCATCAGCGTCTCAGCAGCTCAGCTGTCTCTCCCAGCAGTGTCTCAGCGGCTCAGCTCTCACTCCCATCAGCGTCTCAGCAGCTCAGCTGTCTCTCCCAGCAGTGTCTCAGCGGCTCAGCTCTCACTCCCAGCAGTAAGTCAGCAGCTCAGTTCCCACTCCCAGCAGTGTCTCAGCAGCTCAGCTCTCACTCCCAGCAGTGTCTCAGCAGCTCAGCTCTCACTCCCAGCAGTGTCTCAGCAGCTCAGCTCTCCCTCCCAGCAGTGTCTCAGCAGCTCAGCTCTCACTCCCAGCAGTGTCTCAGCAGCTCAGCTCTCACTCCCAGCAGTGTCTCAGCAGCTCAGCTCTCACTCCCAGCAGTGTCTCAGCAGCTCAGCTCTCACTCCCAGCAGTGTCTCAGCAGCTCAGCTCTCACTCCCAGCAGTGTCTCAGCAGCTCAGCTCTCACTCCCAGCAGTGTCTCAGCAGCTCAGCTCTCACTCCCAGCAGTGTCTCAGCAGCTCAGCTCTCACTCCCAGCAGTGTCTCAGCAGCTCAGCTCTCACTCCCAGCAGTGTCTCAGCAGCTCAGCTCTCACTCCCAGCAGTGTCTCAGCAGCTCAGCTCTCACTCCCAGCAGTGTCTCAGCAGCTCAGCTCTCACTCCCAGCAGTGTCTCAGCAGCTCAGCTCTCACTCCCAGCAGTGTCTCAGCAGCTCAGCTCTCACTCCCAGCAGTGTCTCAGCAACTCAGCTCTCACTCCCAGCAGTAAGTCAGCAGCTCAGCTCTCACTCCCAGCAGTGTCTCAGCAGCTCAGCTCTCACTCCCAGCAGTGTCTCAGCAGCTCAGCTCTCACTCCCAGCAGTGTCTCAGCAGCTCAGCTCTCACTCCCAGCAGTGTCTCAGCAGCTCAGCTCTCACTCCCAGCAGTGTCTCAGCAGCTCAGCTCTCACTCCCAGCAGTGTCTCAGCAGCTCAGCTCTCACTCCCAGCAGTGTCTCAGCAGCTCAGCTCTCACTCCCAGCAGTGTCTCAGCAGCTCAGCTCTCACTCCCAGCAGTGTCTCAGCAGCTCAGCTCTCACTCCCAGCAGTGTCTCAGCAGCTTAGTTCCCCCTCCCAGCAGCATCTCAGCTTACACTCCTAGCAATATCTCAGCAGCTCTGCTCCCCTTCCCAGCAGTGGCTCTGCTCCCCCTCCCAGCAGTGGCTCAGCAGCCTTCTAATGCACACACAATGAAGCAGGGGCATAACTAGAAATCACAGGGCCCCATAGCAAAATTTTGTATGGCCCCATATGCGACTCATTGCGTCCACAGCGGCGTCAGAACCGCGCAGTTTGTGAGCAAAGTGAGAGTTAAAGCTGAACTCCGGGGGAAATTTTAAATTTGTAAGGGATCGGGTAAATAAAACAGGTTTTTAACGCCCCTAGACAAAAATGAGGATTTAACCCTTGCAGTGCCGGGGGGTAGTTTTTTTCCCTTTTTTCTCCGGAGTTCAGCTTTAAAAGCAAAGCATTTTTATTTCTTGTTTCGCGGTTGGAGGTTTTCCATCACTTCCTGTCTGGTGCAACCGTTGTCACCGGGACAGGGGGGGATCTCTCCCGGAGGGGATAAATCTGACGGTTCCCCCCCCCAAAAAAGTCTTGGCTTGACATTCACTTTTCTATAAGCTGACCCGCATCAGGGGGGCGTCATGGTCTCTATGATAGGGGGTCCGTCCTATGGGGGTGTGGAGGGCTAGGGAGCTGCAGACTGGTGGACAAGGGCAATGCTGTGTGCGGGTCCAGGGCCCATCAGTGAGGATTCTACTACACAAGCAGCAAGTGTGGTTGAGCTGTCAGCAGTCTGGCCCGTCAGGGGTTAATGCAGTGACAGGATTGGGGTTAAGGCCGGGTGTGGGAGGGTTGGTTCCTTCAGCCTGTCTCAGCCTCTCCTCTCTCATACTCGCTGTGCTCTGTGCCGGCTCGCAGCTCCCACCATGGTGATCTCTAATCATTGGGCAACTGGGAGTGTGAGGCATTTTTGGAGGTGCAGGGGACCATGGGGAATTTTTGTACCTGCTTAGGTTAAGGGGGAGGCCTGCAGGGAATTTTTGGGGGTGTAGGGGACCGTGAGGCATTTTTGCAGGTGCAGGCAACAGTGGTGAATTGTTTTAGGTGTGGGGGGAGAAGGGGGATAATTGTTATTTTTGTATGTGCATTTTTTTTTTCAGGAATTTTTGTAGGTGTGGGTGTAAAGGGGGGAGAACTGTGGGTTATTTTTGGAGGTGCAGGTGTTATTGAGAGGGGGACAGTGAGACATTTTTAGGGGTGCAGGGGACCATGGGAATTTTTGTAGCTGTATGGGTTAAAGGGGTGGACTGCAAGCATCTTTGGAGGTGCAGGAGACAGTAGGGAGTTTTTGTTGGTATGGGGATTAAGGGGGGAGGAGCGTGGAGCATTTATGAAGGTGCAGTGGTTACCGAGAGGGAGGGGGGCATGGGGCCTTTCTG
>NW_017306441.1:992711-996549 GCF_000935625.1 Nanorana parkeri | reverse complement strand
TGCAGTGTGTTGGGATGCTGCACACAGAGTAGGATGGGGGAAGCGGGGGTACACCACGGTGATTGCAGTACATCTGGGGGAACTTTGTCCTTGAGCGCGGCTAACCAGTATAAGATGTGACGGCAACCAATCAGCTTCTGCGACACGTCTACTGTAATGAATGGGGGAGGGATATTATGATCGCGGCTCATAGGTGCCCACCCCCTACACCGTATCAGTACAGCACATGCAGGGACAGAGCAGGGAAAACTCTCATGCAGTTAACCATTATGTGATCTCTATTCCCTGCATGATGGACAGCTCGGCTTATGCAGGATCAGAGCGGGGAAAGTCCATCGTGGGACCGGAAGGGTTTTTTTTTTCTGTCCTGGTTTAGATTTCCTCAACTATGATTAGTGGACACGCATTGTGAGAGAGGAAGAATCAGCCCAGGGAGCTAATTGGTTCATCTGCTGACAAGCATGTTGATCGGAGTAGAGATCAGAGTGACGGAGAGATGTGATCATCGGTGTGCTGCTTCTCCTTTCACTGTCCAGTCACAGGTTGGGGGCTCGTCCGGGATGCTCTAAGCTGGAAATGGGCTGAATGATGCCGGCCAGCTGACTGAGGACACTGGTGGCATTTTCAGTGTTTTTAAATCTGCAGCTTTTATTTAAAACAATCCCTTAGTGATCCCGCCAGGAAGATCCTTGCTCAGGCACTTCCTGTTTTAGGGTGACACCGCTCCATTCCTGTCTCATAATTGTTCTTCTGTGGTGTCACTCAGGCTTACAGTGGAGACTACAAGTGACCATTTCATCGTTCATTACACAGACGTGGTCCACTGTTGTCACCATCAGGAAACCCGCCCTGAGAAATCGCTGGAGAGCCACAATGCTCCTGGTAGCCAGACTCTCTGCAATCCCTAATGACCTAAGGTAGCCACAATGCTCCTGGTAGCCAGACTCTCTGCAATCCCTAATGACCTAAGGTAGCCACAATGCTCCTGGTAGCCACCTACAATATAATCCTTTCTGCTTTTTTCTTCATGGATGGAAACCGGTTCTCTTTGAACTCCCTATCACTGACTGGATGCCGCTGACCCGGCCCCTATTGATTGGTTTGGGGCCCCTGCGTGGTGCAGGATGCAGATGGAAGGCCGGGTGTCTGCAGTGAGAGTGAACAATGGGAAATGAAAGTGAGAGCGCGATGACGATCTATCTGATAAAGTTCATTGTGAGAGCGGCGCGCTCCTCGTGTGGGAGGTTTGCCGTCGATTAGATCTGAACCCGGCGCAGCTCAGCCGGCTGTCAATACGGGAAATCGTTTACCGGCGCTGCTGTGGGCTGCACTATGCGCGGGGGGGGGGAGGGGTAGTTGTGGCGTGATTCCGGCTACTTTCCCATCACACATAACATTCGTCGGCTGCACTGCGATCGCCATTATAACGGGAGGTGGTGGAGTAAGATCGCAATGATGGGGGGAGGGGAGGTATAGGCGAATAGCAATAAAGAAGATACCAAACATCACACGTAGAGAATATCCTAAAAGGGTACCGGCCCTTTAATACCGGCCACAAGACCTGGGCACCCTCACTGTCTGGTTCTGCTATGGCTGTGCGCAGGCTCTTGAAGTATAAACGGCACCCGGGTAAATGCGGAACTCCATGCAGACGTCAGATACACAAATGCAGCTCCGTCATCATTAACACCTCATAATATATCAAATGTGTTTTGTTTTACATACAAGCTTGAGCTCACTGATGGGAGGAGAGGGCAGAGTGACGAGGAGAGGAGATGATCAGTCTGCTGCTTCTCCTTTCGAACTGATGCAGCCTCCACAAATATGGAGCGGTGAGCTGCAATAGGACATTTTTGTCACCCATCAACATGCCCCACCCCCTTTGGGGGGAGGGGTTTAAATGACAGGGTGGGCCCAAAGGAATGACAAGCAGAGGTGGGGGGGTTTAGGGGGGCCCTTCTCTGAGTTCACATGCTCTATGTTTAATTTGCCTCAACAACCTAATGGGGCCCCTTCCACCTCCGGGCCCCATAGAAGCTGCCATGGCGATAGTTACGCCGCTGCCGGTGACTCCTCCCACCTCTCTACACATCACACGTGGCCAAGCCTGTGAGACTCCCCCCAATGGGCACAATGGAGACTTCAAGAGCCTGCACAGGGTGATGGAAGAAGATGGATGGGGAGTGTTGTTTTCTATTCTGAAGCTGGAGTTCTTTCATGTTATTGTTGATGACGGTGATTGGCGTCGCTGCGCGTGCGGGGAGTTTGGTGCTGTCGGCACACGGCGGGGTGCAGTGATTGTGGGCGGAGCTCTGGGTGGTTATTTTTAGTTTCTGCCGGTAATTAGTCTGTTTGGCAGGGAAAGCAGAAGTGAGAGTCTCCCCTGACTAACCTCCTCACCAGACTGCTCATCCCGTCACCTCTTTCACACGCCGCCACTGAGGCCGATGTCCCTGGCCGCTCCATTGCAGGGGCTGAAAAATGGGGTGCACAGAATACCGGAAACCCCCTCGTACGAGCTGAAGTGTGACGCGCTTCTATGTTTCCGCCTCAGCAACATGCTAATGACATTTCTCAATCAAAGCTTTCCACTTCCATCACCAATGCAGTGATGTCATCACTGGGGCTCTGTGCAATGCAGGCAGGTCATAACTGGTGGGAGGGGCCAACAGGGTGCTGCACATAGCTGCCTGATAACATCACAGCACCCGGCCTCAGTACTTCTCTCAAGAGCCCCATTGTCCTGATACAAGCAGTGGGCTGGCGCTTGGGAGGAGTTATGCAAATATAAACAATGCCTGGATGGGTGGGTGTCGGTGTGGAGGAGTGGGCGTTCCTAAGCAGGCAGAGCACCCTGGATGACCCCCACATGTGAGAGTGAGCTTCTGTGATTGAAAGAACTGAAATCCAATGAATGAAAGGGGCGGGCCAAGGAGAGGCAGGCTAGGGAGAAAAGACCTAGATGATGCTGGACATTATAATTATTGTAATACAAAAATTTTTTTTCAAAAGCTTTTTGGTTTTCACTTTAAAATGTGTGATGTGCGTTCTTTAACTCTTCTAATAAAGTTGCTTATCTGAAATCACTGATTACCTTTTTATTGTTCTGATTTCCTATTCCTAGGCATCTGTATGATATAAATAAATACAAATTATTGGCCGGATGTATCCGCACGTAATATTCATTATTTATTTCACAACCTTCTGATGGATTTTCTCTCTTTTTCTTCTTCCCCCAGAAATAAGAATGTCTAAACCGGGACACCTCGGGAAATTGCACACAGAAGGCGGAGTCGCAGGTACGGTGACCACATCAGTGAAATGACATAATTGGCTGTATTGGCATAATTAGCATATTTTTTAAAAGTGTAACTCCGCCCAGAACTCGCTAGATTTGGGTTTTGGGGTAACGGCACATTGTGGGTGCAGCGTGAAGTTTGTCCCCCTCCTCTGGCTGGCGGAGATGAATAGACATCTTTTGATGCATCAATGTGTGTGTGTCTATATATACATATATATATATATGTGTGTGTGTGTATCATAATCTACATTGCTAGTAATAACATAAATCTAATATTATATATTATTATTTATATGCATCATATGATATAACACCACCGTACGGTGACCCCATAACTTCTGTGTGACCCCGGGAGCCACCACTTCCCCCTGTGTCAGTACCGCCAGCACCCGGCCATATCCTCCTTCACACACTGAGGAAACCCCATTACGGTAATATGTGACAGTTTTATGACAAGGGAAGTCCTGTTCATCATTCTGGAATCCCCCCTCCAGGGTGACACGAAGAGGAAGTCTCCTCCAGCCGCTCCTACCATTC
>NW_017306441.1:989726-992639 GCF_000935625.1 Nanorana parkeri | reverse complement strand
AGCATTTTATAAGCAGACAATAACCCATTCCTCTTCCCCATAGGCACAAGGTCTATGATTTTTTTGTTTTATATTTACTTTACTGTGTATGTATATGTGTGTGTGTGTGTGTGTGTGTGTGTGTGTGTATATGTATGTGTATATATATACATACATACATACATACATACATACATACATACATACATACATACATACATACATACATACAATCTCTATATCTACAAAAAAGATCAAAGATTATCGCACACAAAGTTTTGATAGGAAAAATTCCCGACCCGCATTGATCTGCCATTTCAGAGACTGGATACAAAATGTGCTGATTTTTTTTTTTTTTCATCTGCAGCTTTAATTTAAATGATTTTCAGAAATCTTGCCATGAAGGTTTTTGGTCAGGCACTTTCTGTTATAGGGTGACAACCGTCTTCCAATTGCTCACCTGCGTTGTCACCCTTTCGCATGCTCCCCTGCTGGAGATTACAAGCGGCCGCACCAACATGCATGTCATTGTTATGACCAGGAAGTCGGTCCAAAGAATGGTGTGTGGGAGACAATAGAGGATGGAGGAAGGAAGGGGCTGAGAGAGGCTGGAGGGGGGCAATTGTGTCTTGATACACAGAGCTTTAGCAAACTGCATTCTACATTTTAAAGCTGAGCTCAGGCCTTCCCATTAGTCTTGCACAGTTGTCCCGGCTCCTCTCCTGGACTGAAGTTGCTTCCTCTGATGTCACTGCACACTGTGAGCTTGTCGCAATGTGCATTAGAAGCTTCAGCAAGTCGGAGAGAGGCCACCCCATTTCATCCAGCATTATCTAGCTCTTTACTCCTCAGCCTGACTGTCCCAGGCCCCGCCCCTTTCATTCATTTGAATTCATGGATTTTAGTTCTTAGTTCAATAATGGTAGCAGGTTCTCATTGACATTCTAGAGCAGCCACATGGAGTCTGTCAGATGGCGGACTGCCTCCAGGTTTTATGAGCCTCCGATATGAAAGTCTGATTTCTATCTCATTATTCTCTCGCAGACAATGAACGGAATGGCGCGGACGCCCTACATGAGGTAAGCCATCTTTCTCTGCTCTGTTTTACTAATTGTCATCATCATCATCTTAGAACTGCTTGATGGCCGTGTTCTCCGTGTGTTTCAGGTGCAGCAAAGCAAGGGAGCGTCTCCCTTCTCCCTCTCTCCAAAGGTATGTAGAGCAAAAGCCTTTTCACCATAACGCCATGGCGATTCCACCAAGATCTCACGTGACTTTGTGGTGTTGTGTTTTCCAGGGGAGATCTCCCTGGAAGGCACTGGTGATGTAGCCTTGTGCAGAGGTGAGGCCGGGCCTACGTCACCAGTGCCTCACTCACTATACCAGGAATTCATAATAAAGTTTTTTTTGACAAAAGAGTAGAAGATGTTTTAAGATCAGCATGCAGAGAGGATTGTGTGTTGGGGGGCTGGTGCTTTTGGGGGACTAAGGGACTATACGATCTATGATATTGGATAAATTCCCATAGAGCCTATCACCCAGTAGCGTATGCAGGGCATGGCACATTTCTTGGACACCTTGAAAGAGGGGCGCCGCTCCGTGGGCCAGCAAAAGTTCACTGATCTATTGAGACAGCTGACTTTTTCTAGCTATGGCCGGCGTCCCACCCACCTTCTGGCAAACAGTGATGTCACTGGTGGCCAAGAGCTCGACTGGATGCCGGCCAGGGCATCCAGCCCAATCCCAGGCCACCAGTGATGTCACTTGTTGCCAGGAGCTTGGTGGGACACCAGCCAGAGCATCTCACCCAGCTTCTGGCAACCAGTGATGTTACTAGTGGCCAAGAGCTCATCCGGACGCCAGCCAGAGCATCTCACCCAGCTTCTGGCAACCAATGATGTTACTGGTTGCAAGGAGCACGGTGGGACGCCATAGGGCAGGTGCATTTTATAGTAGATACGCCTCTGCTATCACCTATGTCGTGTCCCCTTCTGCATTTGCCCGGAGACTGAAAATGAAGGACAAACCAAAATTCTATGTTGTCACCAGAACAAGAAATGAAGGGAACCTTCCTATGGCAACGCTTGTTCCTGTGACAATTGACCTGAGTAAGTTCCCTCACATTGGAGAGATTTCTTCACGCTCCGTTGTGTCTCTGTGTGAGGAGGTGAAGGCAAATCTCCGCAATGGGACATAGGAGGGGACAAAAACCCTTTCCTTTACTATGCAAAACAATAATGATCGAGGCAGTTTTGCACTTTTGCTTTCCACAAGATAGGTTGCACCAGCGATAAGCGTCCTTCTTCCCCGGCCCCATAAACATGCACACCAGGGTGATCCAAGCATGCATGCTTATGAAGGATCTGTTGTCAATCTACCTTCTGAGGTCTGTATTAGCCTGTAGAGCAGCACCTTCCGTATCAGTCTCTGTATACCGGCATAGAAGTGACAGCTGCACCAGTCGGCCATATTGCATGCAAGTGTATGATGGGAGCTGCATGCGGTCCACTGTGGCCCGGCGATACATCTGGGACATAATAGGGGAAACCCCGGTCCCGTCACAGTATCGCACCCGTTTCCTGACTTCTCTCTTACTTCCCCATACACCAGTTTTACTGTATATTTCCCCGCAGACCACCATTTGCCTTTTTTCTTTTCTCGCAAATAAGTCGACTTCCTAAACTTAGAATAAAATGATTACGACTTAAAGAAATGTTATCGTACACAATAAAAAAATAACCAAGACCAGAGGTAACGGCGAGGTTATAAATAACATTTTGCAGATGCTGCCGAAATTAGATGAGATGTAGAACGCTGTATAAAACTTTTTTTGTTTGACTGTGGCAACCAATCAGATTGTTTGCTACTGGGGTTTCCCTAGACTTTTTGCTGCCTGAGGGAGAGGGAAGGGGGGCGGGGTATGGGGTGCTGGTG
>NW_017306441.1:962873-989692 GCF_000935625.1 Nanorana parkeri | reverse complement strand
GCAACAGCCTCAGACTGCCTCATTATACGGATGGCTCTGATTTTGTGATATCATAGTGAACATCTAGAAATGTAAATTCTGCATAAGCAGTACCCTGAAAATGTACGTTTTTGTCTGAAATGATAGCTGTGCACTTCCTGGTATGTGAGTTTGCCTAGGCACCCCTGCACTGAAGCCTTATAGCTGTATATCTGCAGTGTGAGATCTAAGGCACTGCTGCTTCTGCTCCTTGGATCAGCAAAGTTCACCAACCCACAGAGACAGCTGTCTTTTTTTCCCTCTCCCCACCCCTCTCTCATACACATCTCCCCGCCTGGCTCTTACTAACCAGGCATGCTCTGGCCAGTGTCCCGCCAAGCTCATAGCAACCAGTGACATCACTGAATGCCAGGGGCGCAATTTGCTGTAGATATGCCCCTTCCCCCCCTCCCCCCAAACACACACATATATACATTTTATTACACAGTCTGAAATGAGAACTGTCAGTGTTCCATCTCGGGAAACCAGTCTGATTCAGATCTGCACCGGCAATATTAAATCCGTATGTTAACGGTGCGGAGGAACACCCTGCTCATATTTCAGACAGTTGGATAAACGAGATCCGGCGTTAGAATCTTCTATCTCAACCATTTTACATCCAGCCGCAATTTTAAAGTCTTGTTTTCGTATCGACCGCTCGCATATTGATAAAACAATTCTCTGAATTTACAGTCGGAGCCTGGGAAAAAAACGTAGCAGAGTATTAAAAGTTAGTGTATCGTATCCAGAGCGTGCAAAGGAGTGATGGTGGTGAGAGGGGGGGGGGGGGTCCGCATAGCATTTAACATGGAATATGATCTTTTTCTGAGGGTTCAATGAATCCTTATTGCAAAGGTCTCTATAAGGATTTCACATACATGGACATAAAAGTAACACAAAGACTACGTGGCCTACAGTTTTGGACACTTGGCCATCAAACTTACAGTATAGAGTTTGCTGAACACCCCCATTTTAAACATAAGAAAACAAGAAGACCTAGTGCAATAATCCTTTTTAAAGGAGAACTATGAGGTGAGTGCTTTTCACTCACCTCATAGTTCTAGCCGACCCGTGACAATGACACTGTCACAGGTCGGCTCAGTAGATCGGGAGGTGAGCGAACACATACCGGCGTTCGCTCACTTCTCGATCCTGTCACGGCTCTCTGCCGTGACAGGGGAGGGGCTGGATTCCCCCCTCCGATCCGCCAGCGCTGACTGGCGGAACGGACGGGGGAGGGTACAGCTGGCTCTGCCTCTAGATAGGCAGAGCCAGCTGTCAGTCACGCAGCTGGGCGGATCCAGACATAATTGTCGGGATCCGCTTCAGCTGCGGCGTCTCAGTATACCACGAGCAGTAGCTGAGTAGCAGTAACTGAGCCTATGGTGACGGGAGGACGCTAGTTTGTGTCCTCCCGTTACCCTAAGGAGAACTATGGTGAAAAGCCTTAACCCCACAGTTCTCCTTTTAATAATGAAATAAAATACAATCGGATATACTCCCAAAAGGAGCAACAATGAACATCAAATGGACTGGTAGTCCTCGATGGATAAACTGCTGTGGAGGTGAATAATCCAGGAGCTCTGCTGAACCGCAGAGTCACGCTACCTCTTGTACCTCTCACGCTCCTGGATTATTCACCTCCACAGCAGTTTATCCATCGAGGACTACCAGTCCATTTGATGTTCATTTTTGTTCCCTTTTGGGAGTATATCTTATTGTATTTTTTATTTCATTTATTAAAAAGGATTATTGCACCAGGTCAGGCGCCCGGTGTTTTCTTATGTTTTTATGCAGTGTTCCGGATCCCTTATCTGTAACGGGCGGCCGTGCTGGATTCCAGGGAGTTTCTGTGGCCACAGGAGGGTTCTTTTGGCGCTTGTCTTTTTTTTGGTTTTGGAACCCCAATTTTAAACCATGAGCATTAATATGGCTTCCCATTTGCAGTTCTAGAACCATTCACTACTCTAGGGGTGTGTCTATGGGAATTTCTGCCCCTTCATCCCAAAGAGTTTTTGCGAGGTCAGGTCGTGGTGTTGGATGAGAACATAGATGGAAGTGAATGTAAGGCAAAGGGCCACACTATTTGGCCTAAAGTTTTGGACACTTGGCCATCAAACCTATATGAGTGGCTGAACACCCCATTTTTAAACCATGAGCACTAATATGGCTTCCCATTTGCAGTTATAGAACCATTCACTCTTCTTGGAAGTCTTTCCACAAGATGTTGGGGTGTGTGTGTATGAGAATTTCTGCCCCTTCATCCCGAAGAACATTTGTGAGGTCAGGTCCTGGTGTTGGATGAGAACACAGATGGACGCAAAAAGTAAGGCAAAGGACTACACTATCTGGCCTAAAGCTTTGGACACTTGGCCATCAAACCTATGAGTGGCTGAACACCCCAATTTTAAACCATGAGCACTAATATGGTTCCCCACTTGCAGTTTTATAGAACCATTCACTCTTCTAGGAAGTTTTTCTACAAGATGTCGGGGTGTCTATGGGAATTTCTGGCCCTTCATCCAGAAGAGTTTTTGCGAGGTCAGATCCTGGTGTTGGATGAGCAGACCTGGTTCACAATTGGTGTTCCCACTCATCCCAAAGGTGTTCAGTAGGGTTGAGGTCAGGGCTTTGTAAAGGAGACTTGAGTTCCTCCACACCAAACTCATCGAACCATTTCTTTATGGAGCTGGCTTTGTACACAGAGGCACAGTCATGCTGGAACAGAAAAGGGGCCCTCGCCAAACTGTTACTCCCAAGGTTGGAAGAGCACACTTGTCTAAAATGTCTTTTGTATATTGTAGTCTTAACACATGAACTCAATAATTTGGAGGGTTGTCCATACCTTTGACTATATCATGTGTGTGTGTATATAGACTCAGTTCACAAAGTTATAATGATCAATATTTTCAGCAGTAAGCGTTGGAAATACCAACCGTATGCTCACAAATAATGACCACATTGGAAAAATAAATTATGCATTGAAGTTTACATACCAAGTGCTGTAAGCCATGGCAACCAGTTAATGGCAAGTTAGCCATATGCTGGAAAAGCCTTTTTTATTGCAGTATGATTTTGAATTGTGGGGAAAACTCTCAAGGTAGAGCATACAAACTCCATGCAGATAGTGCCCTGGGTAGCATTGAAAGCCGGAGTTGCAAAGCAGGAATGTTAACCCCCCAAGCCACAGTGCTAAAATTGTTATCTTAACCAAGAACATTATTTTATCACTTGTGATAAGCTGCTGCTGGATCCTTTCCAGATATGCTTGTAGATGTTATTTCCTCTTTAGTTCTACTCCGTATGTACTATAGTAACTCTATACTGGCATTGAAATGTATGTCTGTGCATCTGGGGGGTGTATCAATTAGTCTCTTATGCGTGCTGAGTTATATTTTCTCTCTGTGTAGATTACAGATGAAGAATGTGGGGAAAGATCCCCGTCTCTCCCTGGCACTCCAGTTCCCCCAATGCCTTCTGCCCCACCTACCCCACAGGCTCCTTCTGCCCCACAGCAACCACCTACCTCCCTCCCACAGACACAGCTTCTCCTCGCTGGCAGCCAGCTTGCTGGGGTAAGTTCCTGTTTTCTTTTCTTGCACAAGCATTGTATTACGTTTGAAGGAATATAGGACAAAGCTTGCCAACCATTTCAGCAAAGAGTTGGGAACAGTGACGAGTTGGGTACAGTGACGATGTTCTACCAATTGGTACAGTTTTTAGTGCTAGACAACAACTTGGAGGGGAAGAAGAGTAGGTAAAAGATAGACAGAAATGTAGGCAAAGTCGGCCAAGGGCCTAGGCTGGGGTATGCTAAGTAGTATATAGGAGGTAAGGGGCCTCCTTTGGGGAGGCAGTACAAGGCTGCATGAAAATGTACAGAGGGATTGAGAAATTTGGATGATCATATGGGGCTGGGGGACGAAGGGAAGGGTGGGGAAGGTTGGGAGAGGGTAGAACTTTGGGGGGAAGGGGGCAGTGGAGGGGAAGAAAGGCAAAATGGGCCAGAGGCCTAGGCAAGTACTGGGGCATGCTAAGTAGTATACACTGAGTGGCCAGTTTATTATGACCACCTGACGTTTGTAGGCAAATTAGCTATAATTTGGCGCTGAAGTTGCTAGAGGGCCAGACCATTATAAATAGGGAATCAGGTTGTTTACCACGACTGTAGAAGTGATTTGTTTCTGAAGATACGGGGAAACAACGCGATTTAACAGCCTTTGAACGTGGGATGATTGTTGGCGCTCTGAGCCATGGAGCGAGTATCAGCAAGACAGCAGAATTCGTTAAATGTTCAAGAGCAGCTGTTGTTAAAGTGTTTAAAGACTGGACTGTCAGCCGAAAATCTGGGTCTGAACGTGCGAATTGTGGCCGTCAGCGACTAGTCAATGTTAGGGCAGAACGGAGTGTGGCAAGACTGGTACAAGACAACAGAAGGGCGACAGTGCAGTGTCAGATTCCTCGCATCACTTTTCAACATCTCGTGGAGTCACCAGGCGGCCCAACGAAGTACTGATGGGGTGTTCATAATAATCTGGCCACTCAGTCTATAGAAGGCAAGAGACCTCTTTAGGAGGTAGTACTGGGCTATGTGAAAATGTATGGAGATTGGAGAGGATGAGAAATTTGGATGGTTATGGGGAGCTGGGGGGGCAAGGGAAAGGGTAGGACCAGAAGAAGGTGGGTGGAGAAGGAGGAAGGGAAATTTGGGGCAAGAAAAAGCGGAGAGTGAGAAGCATGAGAAACCGGAGAAATAGGGGCAAGAGGAACATAGAGAAGTTGGCAAGGAGGGAAGGCGCATAGGAGAGAGAGAACAAGGATAAAAAAAAAAATAGGGAATGCCAAACTTTTAGAAATCGATCATGCCCGTCATTTAATGGCCATTTGTTTCTCATTGGACATGTTAGGAATGTTATACTTAGTATAGCCTCTAGGGGGGAGCCTGACATCACATCAGCTGACCACACAAGGGTGCATTAGTCCTTCTGGACGACAGATATAAATGATCAATTTCACATCTGGTACACATAATGGCCATTCCTGAACATGATTGGTGGCTATTGAGCATTAACACCACTTCTCATCACTGACACTTTAATCCATCAGTTATTAGCAATGGCTGTCCCTACAAACTGGCTGAGCCAACAATTCCGCTCAAATGCAGTAGCCTGTGGTGCTGGAAAGTCCCCCGTTCTGATCTTCAGTTTACTGCTATTGGATGCCCTGGTTTTCTGGCCCCGCTGTATACTGGGCCTTGACCTCTATCCAAGTTGGCACTAAGCTCCACCCCCAGAACCTCAGTAGCCAGTAGAGTTTCTGACATTGAACTGGCATATGGCACGGGTTAAGCTTGGTAATGAGGGGGGTTAGTGCTGATTTAGATAGAGGTTAAGGCCCATTGAGTTAAAGGTTAGCAAAAGGGCTTACTGGCACCACACCGCACCGTGCTGCATTTTTGGCAGTATTGGTGGCCCCTTTTAAATGAAAAGCCTACAGAAGCGGGGTGCTACCCTTGAGAATCCAGCTGAATTGGGGGGTCGGAGTTTACTGGATATTTCTTTAACCGAGAGAGGGAACTACTTTATGAAACGTTCCAACCAATAGATGAATCTGTGTAGGATTCTGCATCAATCTGTATGATATGCTTCTGCTTCGAGTTTATATTTAATGCTTTCTGCTTTGCTTTTGTTAATGTCTTCCTTTTCTAACTGCCTTTTATTGTCCTTTTTTGTACCTTCCCTGCCCCTAAAATGTTGCTATTACGTCTTGTCTCCTGTATTTACCCTTTTACCCCCTCCCTCCTTTTCCAAACCTCCCACCTTGCTCCCCTTTATCCTCTGCTACAGCTCACTGCCCTCCTCCCTGCACAGCAGCAGCTGCTCCTCCAGCAAGCTCAGCTCCTTGCCGCCGCTGTCCAGCAGTCCAATGCTGCCGCTGCCGCCAGCGCCTCCCAGTCTGGGTCTGATGCCCAGACTAACCCCAGCAGCCAACAGCAACCCCACCAACTTGCTTTGTCCCAACCCATCCACCTCACTGCACAGGTGAGCACTTTAGGACTGCCATGGCACACAGTGCTGTCTATCAGGTTCTGCTTTTGGTCAAACCCAATAATGAAGGTTTTGCTGAGGGCACCAGTCAGATTCTGTCATCTTTCCAGTGTGAGCCTCTGATTGGTACCAATGGGTAACAAAGACTGTTTTCTTGACCACATTTTGCACTCTTAAGTAGCACTCTGCACAGAGAGGCTGCTATTGCTGACTTTAGTCTGAAATTGCTAGTGGCCTGGCTGTCTCTGGTGCCAGTACTTTGAGTCACTGGGCTAGAACAAGCATGCAGCCGGTGAAGTCAGAGCTCCTGTTCTTTACGCTTGCTCCAGGTCAGTGATTTCAGACAGCAGTAAAGTCATTACATTAGTAAGATAGCTAAACAGTTAGAATTCTTTTAAAGCAAAGGTTGGCAGTAGCAGCCCCTGTACTTCTCTTAGCACAGCTTAGCATAGCCCTCTAGCTTTTGAGGGACTACGTGTCCCAGAGTGCCCTGACAGCTTGGGTCAGATGGAATTGTGTTGGCTTCTATCCTAAAGTAGTGTATGCTGTCATAATTTGATCATACAATAGTACATTGATATTAAAGAAGCCCACCCCCAGGCCACGTCTTGTAGCTTTGGATAGAGTTGGGAAGAGTTCAGATTTCTGCCAGGTTTATATATCTATCGCGGACCGCTGTTCTTGTGACATTGCTACAGGTAATGGGGGGTTTGGTTGTCACTGGGACAGGAAGGTACGGACCACAATAAAAAAACATTGTTAGAAATTCTAACCCTTCACCTCTCTACTACAAATGTTTTTGTTTGTGCCCCCTTTTAGATAAATTTGAGAAATAGTTGGTTATTGGTTATACCGAAAAATGGTTATTGCAGCCAAAATACTTATTATTCACACCATCAGATCTGTGTTCAGTGTTCATACAATATGACAGTCAACTATTAGTCCAAGAAATTATTGCCTTCTGATACTTCCTACAGAATACCTAATGGCTTGCCCCTTTTTTGACTTGTCATTTTTAGGGTCTGTGTTGATGGGTTTTTGTTTCCTTCACAACTGTTCTCCCCCCATACAGGTCTATGGGAATGCAAAAGTAGCTTGAAGCAGGTCAACTGCATGTTAGCTGGAGGTTTATGGAAGGTTTGATGGAGATCAACTGCAGGTTAGAAGTAGGTTATCTGCAGGTTAGGTCAACCACAACTTAGGTCAACTGCAGGTTAGGAGGAGGTCAACTGGAACTGCAGGTTGGAAGGAGGTCAACTGCAGGTTAGATCAACCACAACTTAGGTCCACTGTGGGTTGGGAGGAGGTCCACTGTGGGTTGGGAGGAGGTCCACTGCAACTTAGGTCAACTGCAAGTTGGAAAGAGGTCCACTGCAGGTTAGCTTAACCACAACTTAGGTCAACTGCGGGTTGGAAGGAGGTCAACTGCAGGTGAGATGCACTTAGTAATGGAATATGAATGATGTGAATGATCTCGGAAGCATTTCCAAGCTTTTTTGCTCCTTGAAATAATCCCAAAACCCATCAATACAGGCCCTCCCTGTCCCTTCCTTTTTAATGATATTTAATTTCCTGTCCACTCTTCAGGATATTCAGCAGTTGTTACAACTCCAGCAGCTTGTTCTTGTTCCCGGGCATCATCTCCAGTCCCCTACACAGTTCCTGCTACCCCAGGCAGGACAAGGCCAGCAAGGTGAGTGAAGGCATTTATATACTGAAGAACTATGAAATGTTTCTATCTTCAGTGAATACATAACCCTGTGACAGTTGTAAAGACATTACAAACATACCCAGTTTAGTGCAGACGTGATTTATTGCTGCTCTTCCACTGACCATGTTTTTGTAATCTCCAGGCCTCCTATCTGCACCAAATCTCTTCCAGCTACCTCAACAAAGCCAGGGGAATCTTATTCCGGGTCAGCCAAGGTCTGGACTTCCCACTCAGGTAAGGGAACTCTTATAGTTGAGTAAATATTTAACTAAAAGGACTTTAATCTGTAAGGGAACTTGTACTAAGGTAATATTGGGGTTACCACTGCTGACCTTAATTTTGTGGCTGCCATGCTAATCCAATGGCTTTAATACTGTCTAAGCCACTGACAGCCTCTTGTCACATAGCCAGCATTCCATAATTATTCTGGAACAAGTATGCATAATTCTGACTTCACGGCCTGTATGCTTGTTCCAGGTCAGTCAATATAATGACAAGGTAACTTGCATTCTCAGGATGAGGTTACCAATGGCAGCCGCCACCATTTTTTTTCATTTCAGGTCTCATTTCAGGATGCTATTTCCCTTTTTCAGGCTGTGCCCCGTCCCGGGCCCCAGGATGCCCCCATACTGTCACACACAGAGCCAGCGTCTCATCCCGAGGAGCCCAGTGATCTGGAGGAGCTGGAGCAGTTTGCTCGAACATTTAAGCAGCGTAGAATCAAGCTGGGATTCACTCAGGTGGGAAATGGAATGTGAATGTGTTATTGGATTGTGCTGTTGAGTCACAATGTTCATAAATGGTTGGTTGCAAAGTTTTTAGTACACTTCCCCACTGTTACTTTGGGAGGAACATGACAATTACAGGAACTAGTACAAGGAGGACTTATAGCAAAGCTGTGATTTACCCATACACGTCACAGCAAGAGGTTCACTTTAAAGCTACCTCCTCCTCAGCAGAACATGCTCACCTTTCCTTCTCTGCTCCTCGGCAGAACATGCTCACCTTTCCTTCTCTCCTCCTCGGCAGAACATGCTCACCTTTCCTTCTCTCCTCCCCAGCAGCACATGCTCACCTTTCCTTCTCTCCTCCTCGGCAGAACATGCTCACCTTTCCTTCTCTCCTCCTCGGCAGAACATGCTCACCTTTCCTTCTCTGCTCCTCGGCAGAACATGCTCACCTTTCCTTCTCTCCTCCTCGGCAGAACAGTCCTCAGCCCTGTGTAAGCTCTGACTAGTGTGACTCAAAACTTACTTACCTTTTAATGAAATCGACCTTTTTGCTTTTCTTTGCATGGCCAAAGTTTGCTTTGATTGGGTTTTTAGCCTAAAATCTGAACTCCAGCCTCCCCTTCAGTCTTGCACAGTTACACCGGTACTCAATACTGCACGTTCCCCCCCTCCCTCTTTTCTTGGCTGGAGGACAACCAGCATCATCAACTCTTTCCTCCCCACCTGACTGTCCCTGGCCCACCCCTTTTCATTCATTTAGATTTCATTTCTTTCAATCACGGAGGCCAGCGTCACATGGCGAAGTTGCCTAGGATGGTCTGCAAGCCAATGCAGCATCTCAAGACTGACATCCACCCATCAAAGCATGTTGATATTTGCATAACTCCTCCCAAGAGCCAGCCCACTGCTTGCATCAGGGATAAGAACTCATGAGGCGAGTACCAAGGCAGGGTGCCATGCTGTTTTCCTGGAGCTATGTCAGCCCTTCCCACCAGCCATGATTTGCCTACATTGTATAGAGAAACATTGATGACTCCATCTAAAATAGGATGCATAAAAACTGGTTTTATGTAAAAAACCTCAGTAGCATGTTGATTGGGGAGGAGGAGGAGCCAGGGAAGGCAATATATAAGTAGATTAAACTTTAGCGTTAAATAATCACTTTAATAAAAAAGCACATCTGTAAAAAAATAAGTCACAGCAACTAGAAAAATACAGCAAGTCCAGTTGCCTTGACTTATTTTTTACAGATATACCATGACCTAGATGAATGAGAACCTTCACAGACATATTGCGACACGTTTAATAAAAAGCCTTACATTGTAATAACTGTAATACATGTAATGAAAGTATTTTATATGAATTCCATCATTTATGTTTCACGTGCCTTTTATTTATAAGATTGGTGCTTCCCTGCAGTACCTCAGCCTGCTGTAGGGGGTGCTGTAGAGCAGATGGTTGATATTCTGCACTACTACCCCGGTATGATGTGATATCGGTAGTACTATGCTCCTATGTGTTTTTTGCCTAGGATAATGAGGACTTTGTTATCTTTACAGGGGGATGTTGGCCTGGCTATGGGCAAACTGTATGGCAACGATTTCTCTCAGACAACCATTTCCCGATTTGAGGCACTTAACTTAAGTTTCAAGAACATGTGCAAGCTTAAACCACTGTTACAAAAGTGGCTGAGCGATGCAGGTAAGACAGACCGGTCTTGGATGTAACGTATATGATATGTCTTCTGGCGCCGTTTTCTGGTTACCAATTATCAATCTCTCTGCCTAGAATCTATGTCTGTGGATAGCACTCTACCTAGTCCCAACCCACTGAGCAGCCCCGGGGGAGGGTACGAAGGACTCCCTGGCCGCAGACGCAAGAAACGCACCAGCATCGAGACCAACGTGCGCTTCGCACTCGAGAAAAGTTTTATTGCGGTGAGACAGACCATAATGATTAAGGGCAATGAGACAATTGACATACATAATATATAGAGTATCAGCTTGAGGACATGGCCACTCCAATACACGTGCGTCATTGCCGGGTATGTTGACATGCATTTTTAGTAATAATCCAAAAATTAAACATCATGCAGGCTGGGTGTGGGAGTAGAACTAGTTGGTAAAGGACGGACAGGAGCAGCTATACTGTGAGCATGGTTCCAACTTTATGCAGAGATGGGAAACTTGGCATAGAACTCTGCCCGATGTACAGGAGCTCAGAGACGTTATCAAAGTTGGCAACATTAAAGATAGTTGAGTGGGACGCCTTGAGGTTACCAAGAATTAAAATGCCGAATACTGGAGAAGTGGCCAATAAGGGGAGTGTCTCTTCATGGTGTATGGCATGTAGTGTAGGAGTAAAATAAGCCCCAGCCTTGGTGTAATTGGTAGTTATAGTAACCCCCCCAGCAATGGTGTAAGTAGCCCCAATAATCACCCCTTCATTGGTGGTCCGTGGTAGTAACATCCATAGGTGGGCCCTGTAGCACTGGTCATTGTTACACCGAGCTCTCTCCTTCCAGTCATGCCGTGTCTATGGTTCTACTGTTGAGCAGAAGTTTCTCCTGCCTGACAGTTCTGGCTTCTTTCAGTGCTGGACTGCACACCTCTGCCACATGGCATATTGATGGTGGTGGTGGTTGCTGCCCTGGGCCACCTAAGTGGTGGTAGTTGGTGTGGACCATTTAGAATCACTCAAGGTATCAGCTTGATATAAAATATCTATAGAATAGGGAAGGGTAAGATCCTCTGTCAAGTTGTATTGCCCCTACTGACCATTGTCACCAAGACAGAAAGTGAGGGACAATTCTAGCGTTGTCCCCAGAACAAGAGGTGAAGGGAAATCTTCCAATTCGGGGACCTGTCCTGAGGACAACTGTCTAAAAGGGGGATTCTCCTTCCTTTCCTCCTAAATTCCTGTCCGGGACATGTCTGGGACAGGAAGTTTGGGAAAAATGGGGACAATGGTACACAGACAGCAAAAAACAACCTGGAACAAGTAGAGGTGAGGCGCTTTATTCAAATATTCAGAAGACCGGTCAGAACGTTATAAAGCACAATGGCCGCTCTCAACAGAAACAGGATGTCCTTCAAACAAGGGAACCCACAACTGAAGATGCATACAGTATATGCGGGTCTTCAGTTCTGGGTTCCCATATTTGAGGGAATGAGATTACCAAACAAGACATCTGAACGTCCATATTACTTCCTAATTATTTAAGCCCTACAGAAGAGGGAAGGCCCTAGAGCCCCACAAGGAGCATTGGGTGTTCCGTTTTGTCACTCTATTAATAAAAGTTTTCAGACTCCCGTACTGTCTTGTTTGAAGCTCTCATTGGATATGATATATGGGCAAAAAAAGCCCCCCAAAAACTGATGGGTTTAACCCCTCCCTACCGTATTTAAAAAAAAAAGTGTTGGCTCTATATGTTGCCAGTGTCACTATATAGATGCTCATTCTCCCGGGGCACCTGAAGGCAAAAGATAGAAACTCCCATTCAGTACCAGGAAGTGGGGTGGTGTGTTTTTTTTTTTTTCACTTCTCAACCTCTATTCTCATTTTTGAGCTTTCGCCTCACTTCCTGTCTAACTGACAGGTGTCAGACATTGTGGAAATTGGGATATCAGTGGATAAAGTTGGGATCTGGTCAGCCCCTTCCCTCCCCACAGCGCCTCACTATTGGACCTCTACAGTTAAGGGCAGCCTTGCTGACCAGTAGTGAGAAGTGAGAGAGGGCAGCCACAGCTTGACTTTTTCCACCGAAGTAGGGCAGATGTCTAGTGATGTGTGCAGCCACCGGCAGGTGTTCACTTTCACTTCCCAACGAGAGAATAATACTTTTTACTGGTTATATTTATAGATCAACCTTTCCTCCTTGAAGGAAGGTTTACAAATATTTATTTAGGTTTATGATTCTTTTGCCATCTCCTTTTGGCCCTTATTGTGTTAAAGGAGAACTATGCGTTAAGTGTTTTTCCCCATAGTTCTCTTAAGGGTCACGGGAGGACATATACTAACCTCCTCCTGTGACCCAAAGCTCAGTATATCGCGAGCTACAGCTCGCGGTATACTGAGACTGCCGCAGCCATTGCTGTCGAGATCCACCCAGCTGCATGAGTGACAGCTGGCTCTGCCTATCTAGAGGCAGAGCCAACTGTACCCGCCCCCTCCCCAGTCCGTTCCGCCAGTGAGTGCTGGAGGATCGGAGCGGGGAGGGGGGATCCCTGCAGGGAGCCGTGAGTGACAGTCACAGTTCACTGCAGGGAGAAGATCAAAAAGTGAGTGAGCGACTGTATGTGTTCGCTCACTTCCCGATCTATTGAGCCGACGTGTGACAGTTTCATTGGCACGCGTCGGCTCGAACTATGAGGTAGAGTGAAAATCATTAAACCCCTTTAAGTCCCGCCCACATAAAACATTCTAGATTTAGAATCATGCCAGTAAATAAAATTTTGGAGGGCAGAGGTCTTTTTTGTTTGTTAAAAAATGACCCCAGTGTTTTGTTTTTTGTCTTTTTATATTATGGGGGAAAGAAGGGGAGTAAGTTGTGGTGGAGGAAAGATGAGTATGTCTTTTTATGCTACAAGCTCTCTGCTTTCAGAAAATAAAGAATATTTTAAGGGTTATGATTAATCTTCAGACCACAAATCTGCATTTAAGAATGTGCGCAAACAATTTAAAAAAATTGGTTTGGGTTAATGTGACCCTATTGCTTTGCTCTGCAAAGACCGGATTGGCTTCAGGCAATGTATTAAAATGTAGATTCTCTTTAATGATCTCTCTCATTCTTTTTGCTGTTCCCTTATGTCTCATCTGTTCATGACTGTGCCATTCAGAACCAGAAACCTACCTCCGAGGAGATCCTTGTGATTGCTGAGCAGCTGAACATGGAGAAAGAAGTGATCCGTGTGTGGTTCTGCAACCGCCGGCAGAAAGAGAAGCGCATCAACCCGTGCAGCAGCATGGCGCTCATCCCCACCACCCAGAGCAAAGGGCACATGTATGGAACGCATATGGTAATGAGCAATCCTGTTTTCTCAACATGGCATGGGGAAGCTGTATGGAGCACATGTGGTGACCACAGTCTCAGTTCAGACACTAAACACAGTAGTCATGGCATCTAGGCAGTGCCTATACATGGTGGTGGTCAGAAAAACAGAAACCCTTACCCAGAAGTGGGCTCACTCTGTTCATCTGCATGCGAATGTCTGTAAGCCAAGACACGGCATGCCAGTTCCACTTCTACACCTTATTTGCATGTGAACAACCCGATGCAAGCCAAAACGTTGTCTTTAGTTTTGGATAGCGTGGAGAAACTTGGAACCCCTTTTGTCTTTTGATTTTTAACCTCCTATTCTCATTTTTCGAGCTTTCACCTCACTTCCTGTCTAATTGACAGGTGTCAGACAGAATGGGAAGTGAGAAAAAAAAAATCACCCCACTTCCTGGTACTGAATGGGGGTTTCTATCTTCTGGCCACTGAAGGCATGGTAAACACAATGATAAAATATATAGAGTACGCATACAAAGTCCAAAAGGCCATCAGACCAATAAACTGAGACACCGGAAACTGTTAATATTGGTGTTTATTCAACAGCACAATATAAACCAGCCAAGGATATCCTTGAACCCTGAAACACATTGACTGTTTTTATATTGTCTTGATGAATAAACAATATTTTTGAACCAAACACCAATGTTTCTGGACTCCCAGTTCATTGGTCCTGCGCCCTTTCTGGAATTTGCATACGCGGTTCCCAAACTTCAGGTCTCCCGTTTTTAGGGACACCCTGTTTGTGTTTAAGAGCAGGCTCACTGGAGCCATCGTGCCCCATATACATTTGTTTGATCTTCTTCAATCCTGATCCATAGATGAGGGGAATCCAGCTACCTTTTTTATTTTTGAACATCTTGACTGGTATACTGGGCCTACAGCTGGACATAGACAAGATCCTCATCCCTCAAGACTGTTTGTTTTCCTCGACATTCTATGTGGGGGATCTTAGTTCCCAGTCCGAATCCAGAACAGTTTCAATTTGGACATAAATGTCTACTGTCATTGGGTCATCTTCCAAATCTTATTGGCGGTTGGATGGGCTTTTCTTTTTTTTACAACAACTCTGTTGCCAATTTTTTATACATTAAAAAAATATCCTAGAAAAGAAGATGAATACTTACAATACCTCTCCAGAAGGTGGTTAGTCCTGTCTTCTCTCTTTTGAATAACTATGGTTCTCATCGCTGCACGCTGTGGTTCCTCCCAACGGCTGCTATGTCCTGACTGTGTCTTGTAGTAACCTAGGAGCCAGCGGCTGAAACCACAGCAAGCAGTGGGATGGGGAAATGCAGAAATCCAGCACATCTGAGGGACAGATGCTGAAGATTCTGTTGGTGCCACTGGCTGGAGAGAGGTCTTAAGGGGTCTATTTATAAATGCTTTCACGCTTTCACACACCTTTTACCTGGGATTCACACATTTTTCGAACTGGATACAATTGGGAAAAATGTGTGAATGTTGTGTGAATTATTTTTTTATATATATATATATAATTTTGCAGGCAACATTTTCTAATCACTTTAATGTTAGCCAGATTCTTTTTTGTGTTCCGAGTTCAGGATATTTCATTATATTTTTATTACTGTAAGAGAAAAGGGAAATTCTCATTTTGTTATAGAAAATTGCACTTGCCCTTTAACAGACATGCGTACATTAAAGCTAGGCATGAACATGCACAGACAGTGGCAGCGATCCACGTGCCCTGCTCCATACAGCGACCTCCGTTTTACCTCCTGTCTCTCCTCTGTTTTCCTCATCCACCCTTCACGGTCTCATATCTCCTCCTTTCCTTGATCTGCTCCAGGTGCCCCCCCCGGTGTCTGCCCCCACGCTCACTTCCCAGGCTTCCAGTATTCTCAGCACAACAGGTAACCAGCCACCCATTCTCCTCGCACCGGATAACCCTCCATGCTCACTTCATTTTTCGCTGTTTACTTAAAGGCCAGTTCCACCCAAACCTGATCTGTCCCTTATGGGTAGGCATCTGAAGGTTTAATCCTGCCCCCTGGTGTCTTAGGCACTCCATTGATTGGAATTCCATGGAAAAGGTTGTGTCTCTGCCCCGCCCACAAAGCCGTAGCAAAGGTGTCACTCTCGGCTGGATTCTCCGGATGTGTTATTTTACATTTTGGGGGATCCATCTACAGAAATGTAAGATACCAGTATGTGATCTAGCTTTCTGGCTACCCTATTCATCTAAATTCTCAGGTTTCGGTGGAAGCGACCTTTAAAGCTGAAGTTTAATCTGCTTAAATTTTTCTTTCCCTAGTACTTCCCTCCCTGCTCATCAACATGCTGAGGACATTTTTAAATAAAAGCCTTCTGTTTTCATTACATAGCCTATTTTAGATCCAGTGGCATCATCTCTGTGATTCTCTATGCAATGCTGGCAGGAGGAGTCGGCAGGGTTTTGTATATAGCTTCCTCTCTCAGTACTCCTTTCAAGAGCCTTCAACCCTGATTCAAGAAATGGGCTGGCTCTTGGGAGGGGTTATGCAAATATAAAAAATGCCTTGGTGGGTGTCACTCTAGAAGAGTGGGCATCCTAGGCAGGCTGTATTTGCATTCAGAGCACCGTAGGTAATGCCCACATATGACGCTGAGCCTCTGTGATTAAAAGTACTGAAATCCAATGAATGAAAGGGGTGGCCCTGGGACAGTCAGGCTGGAGAGGAAAGTACTAGATGATGCTGGACATCCTCCAGCCAGTGGGCTCTTGCTGCAGCTTCTAATGCACATTATGAGAAGCTTACACTGTGCAGTGATATCAGAATGAGTATTTTCAGTCCAGGAGACGAGCCGGTACAACTGTGCAAGACTGAAGGGAAGGCCAAAGCTCAGCTTCAGCTCCACAGAATGGCCTACATTACTCGGAGCACTGTAGCTCAAGATCTATTTGTAGAAACATAGAAAGAATTGATGATTTATTCAGTGCACAACCAGAGTAGTTTATGGGTCTGGAGGTGTGATGGATTATCTTTCAATTGTTGTTGACAAGAGGCTCAAGTCAAATTTAGGTAAATAAAATACAGATCATGATGTATTAATGATTTACATTTTTACATCATGGGACCTAGGAGCGCCACCCACTATAGTCTGCCCGCAGAAAAAAAAAGGAGTGGGCGGAGACGAGACCAGTCACCCTGCACAAGGAGAGAGTACTAGTGAGTCTTTATTACAGGAAGTGTCAAGTTTCACACCGGATTACAGTCTAGATCTGGAACAATGTATGTAGACAATATTTGCTTATTTTGGAGTTCAGCTTTAAAATGTTTTATACAAATAATTAGGGATGCACCAATACTAGTACAAGTACTCACCCAAATGCTCCTGATACTTATGCCAATACCAGAACTTCCAGTATCAGGAAGCCAGGCGGCGAGTCATTACACACTGCCCGGCTTCCTGATTGGCCGGGAAGATTGCTCCATGCTCCCTCGTCACCTAATGACGAGGGAGCATGGAGAAGGCTTCCTGACTAATCAGGAAGCCAGGCGGCAAGTCATTACACGCGCCCGGCTTCCGTAATGGGAAAAACCAGTATCGGCGCATCCCTACAAATATTAATAAAAAGAAAAAGAAATACCCAAATCATTATCACTTCCCTTTTTAATGATGACTTTGCGATTTCTTGCCTGTTTACAGCGTCTGTGCCTCATACTTTTTCTCTCTGTTTCAGTGACTACCTTACCCTCCGCTCTGGGGTCTCTTGTCCACCCTCGTCCACCTTCCAACACAGCACCCCCCTCTGCCACACCCCCACCAAGCAACAGCACAAGCGCCAGCCCCCAAAGCAGCACTCATTCTGGGCTCAGCCTGACAGGACTTAGCCCTAATACAGGGTAAGTAATGGGGACAGGTATGCTTGCAACAACCACAAGATTCTTTTACCTTGACAGCGTTGTCCTTTAAGAGGCCACATCTGGAAAGTGAGACTCTGTTCTAATAGCTGCCGTAAGTGGGCAGAGCTGGGAACACGGGTGCAGAGATTATGCTGGCGAAAGACACAAGGAGCCACTGAGGAGTCCAATTTGTGGCCTCTTTAAAATAAAAATTGGAATATACATCATCTCATAGCAACCAATACCCATCCAAATGCCATTCAAAATAAAATAAGGGTTTCGATTTGGCTACTGTGGGCATCAAAGAAAAAGCTTATTTAAAGTTCGTTGATTCTTTCATGTTACATCTGTCTTTTAGTTGTTTTTAGTACCAGAAGTTAGACATGTCCGATTTTCAGTTTCGTTTTTGAACGATATTTGGACGGGATCTGAAATTCAGAAACAGAAATTTAGATTCGAATGTGTTCGATCTTCGGAAACTTCGTCCGAATTTTGATTCGGAACAAATCGCACGTCTCCCAGAAATAAAGCACGGTGGGTTGTCTGTTTAATTGCAGCCCTGAAGGTAGATTGTGTTCCAGGTGAACAATGTACTGTATGTGTAGATCTATATGATAAATATACCAAAAAGTGCAGATCAGATTTTAATTACTGCTGATCTGACCTGCTGATCTGGTACATTGACCTCTGTACCATATTTACGTTAAATGTTCTATTTTTTCTTTGTTATAGTAACGTTAGTTTAATATAGAACGGGAGACAGATTTGTATGGCTCGTGTAACCCTCACTCTGCGCCAGGCTGCTTCTCCGTTTTGCGGTCTATGATGCTGGCAGCAGCTGGAGAGGATCACATAGATGCCTTGTAATGTGTCTGACAGCATGGGTAGCTGCGAGCGGTGATCTTATTAGTGGCATGTCATAGCACTGCTACATAATCACCTTAGACAGCCGCTTCACTCCACTACATGGAGCAGCCTCTGAAAACGAGCGGATTATGTTTTTTATAAGCATGTATAAGTTTAAAAAAAGAAAAAGTTTTACAACGGGTTTAATAATCGTTCCTTCTGCCGCAGAAGGGACTGCTAGTCCCAGCGTTTCCTTCAAATCAGTCAAAATGTCCTTTCAGATATGGTGAAGCGCATGCACCAGATGTAAAAAAAAAAAAATGCATTCCAGGATCTCTGCAGTGTGACCGAGCATTGAGATCTTCTAGCAAATGACTGGCTTGTAGCGGCAAGTTCCACTCCCTGGTGGCATCCCAACCCCCTCTGAAAGGCCCATCGGCAGTGTTTTTATGCTATGTATTTTTATAAATACTATAAAATGGTCACATGACATGCAGGGTCCCATTCTAATCAGTCCCCAATATTACAGAGATACGCTTTCTGCATCATTACACTGTCCATGCAGGGTGCCATGATGACATGCCTTAGGGAGTGGGCCCATAATGCCCTGTACTCGAGTATGTAGAGGGAAGAGTGCAAGAGAGGCCAGCCCTGAACTGATACACGCCAAGAAATATGCCAGGTTGCAGGATGTTGGGGATATTGGGTCAGGGGTGGCATTGCTGGAGGAGGACGCTTCGCTATACGCAGGAGGAGTGACTGCTCCAGTTAGGATGGGAGCAGGATGGATAGACATGAGAGGCAGATATATTATTGGTGTGGGATTCTATTATCAGAAGGACAGACAGGGTAATCTGTCATCAGAGCCGTGAGAATCGAACAGTGTGCTGCTTACGGGGGGGGGGGCGTGTTTGACACTTGCGGAACGGATGGACAGGTTATTGGATGGGGCTGGGCATGACCCAGCTGTCACGATACACACCGACACCAATGACAAAATTGGAGGCAGATGGGAGTGTCTTAAAAAAACGAGTTCAGGGACTTAGGTGGTAGGTTGAAGAAAAGGACCTTTACAGGGGTATTTTCTGGAATACTGCCGGTGCCAAAAGCCACTACAGAGAGACGGAGGGGGTTGAGAGAACTGAACAAGTGGCTGCAGAACTGGTGTCGGAAAGAGGGCTTTGGGCTCATGGAGAACTGGGCTGACTTCTCAGTTGGTTACCGGCTCTTTAGAAGAGATGGGCTGCATCTAAATGGGGAAGGTGTAGCACTTTTGGGGTAGAAAATGGTAAAAAGACTGGAGGAGCTTTTAAACTAAAACATGGGCGGAGAGAATAAAAATGGGTATAATAAACAGAGAGCAAGTAACTACAGGGGCATTTAATATAGAGGGCTGTAATACAGGGGGGGCAGTGGACTCACTACAGTCAATCTATTTGATAATCTAATTAGTAATGTATCAAACGTACCAGGGTCAGTTAAAGAAAATAGTTGTGATTTCAGGAATGAGCAATAATAAAACTCAAACCACTAGCACCAAACTAAAATGTATGTACACCAATGCTAGAAGCCAAGCAAATAGATTAGAGGAGCTCGAACCTATGCTACTCAAAGAGGACTTCAATATAGTGGGAAAATCAGAAACTTGGCTAGACAGTTCCCGTGACCTAGGCTACCAATATACAAGGGTGTATATTGTTCAGAGGGGACAGAGTATACCATGTTCAGAAGGGACAGGGTTTGGAAGGGGGTGGCAGGGGTGGGTATATGCATGTATGTGAAAAATAGTCTAACTGTGCACATACGAAATGATATCACGACAGAGAGTTGCGATGGTGTAGAGTCTTTGTGGCTAGAACTAGATAAGACTGATTCTAGTGTGGGTGGGTGTTATAAACCCCCGAACATAAGGGAAGAGGCGGCTCACCTACATTCCCCAATATAGAAATAGAAGGGAAGCAGAGAAATATTATAATGGGTGACTTCATTTTTCTGGACATTGATTGGTCACATAGTACCGCTCATTCTATAAAGGCTGGCCATTTTCTAAACCTGTTGCGGGACAATTTCATGGATCAGGTGGTTGAGGTCCCATCCAGGAAGAATGCTATACTAGATCTATCAATCTCTAATAATACGAACTTAGTTGCAGACATAGCGATTAGGGATACATTGGGTATTATTGATCACAGGATGATTAATTTTAATGTTGAGTACTGAAAAAAAATAAGTGAGTTGGTTTGACAAGAACACTAAATTTCAGAAAGGCAAACTTCGATAAGCTGCGTCACCTAGTACATGACACCAAATGGGACAAATTATTTCTAACAATGAATACTGACGAAAAGTGGGATTGTTTAAGAATACATGGACCAAGTGCATACCGTTGGGTAACAAAAATAAAAGATGGAGAGCTAAGCCTGCATGGCTAAATAAAACGGTACGACAACACATCAAAGAAAAGAAAATGGCATTTAAAAAATATAAGATGGAGGGGACTGCGTTGGCATTCCAGAGCTACAAGGAATGTAATAAGATACTGTATGTGAATCCGGGCATCTAAAATAGATCACGAAAAGCATATCGCCACAGTCAGTAACAAGAACCCCAAAACATTTTTTCAAGATATAAACAGTAAAAAGGTAAGAAAAGAGCAGATGGGCCCAATAAAAGATGAAAACGGGAGATTAATCACAAACGACAGGGAGAGGGCCGAGGTGTTTAATTTTTGCCCTCAGTATACACTCAGGAAAAAGACGGGTTTAATGGAGATAAGAATGTGAGTAGCTTAGGGTGTAAAATATTCCAGAGGTTGACGGTAGCCGAGGTTCAACAAAGACTAGAAAAACTTAATGTGAGTAAATTGTTAGGACCAGATAACCTGCACCCTAGTGTACTTAAAGAGCTCAGGCATGTTATAGCAAGACCATTATTGCTCATTTTCAAGGACTCAATACTGACTGGAAGGGTACCAAGTTATTGGCGTAAAGCTACGGTAGTACCAATATTCTAAAAAGGTGCCAACCGGGGAACTACAGACCCGTCAGTCTAACATCAATATTATGCAAGCTGTTAGAGGGGATGATAAAGGACTATTTAGTGGATTTTGTTCGTCACAAAGGTATAATAAGTAATAATCTGCACGGATTTAGGAAGGACCGTCCTTGTCAGACCAACCTACTAACATTCTATGAAGAGGTGAGTAGAGATCTGGATTGAGAGAAGCTGGTGGATGTGGTAGATCTTGATTTTTGGCAAAGCATTTGACACAGTACCACATAAACGCTTACTACGCAAGCTGAGGTTGATGGGCATAGATGACATGGTGTGTACATGGATAGAGAACTGGCTACAGGAATGTGTGCAGAGAGTATTGATAAATGGCTCATTTTTACATTGGTATAAGGTCCAGAGTGGTGTGCCCCAGGGTTCCGTGCTAGGCCCCATACTGTTTAATCTGTTTATTTATGATATTAGGGAGGTGTTAATAGACATGTTTCTGTGTTTGCAGACGATACTAAAATTGGGAGGGTAATAGACACGGACTTAGACACTATAATATTACAAGAGGTCCTGAATAAAATGGGGGAGTGGGCAACTATATGGCAGATGAGGTTTAATGTTGAAAAATGTCATTTCATTTTGGGGTTAAAAACAGGCAAGCGGGATACACATTAATGGGTACTCCACTTGGGAATTCGGAATTGGAGAAAGATTTGGGAGTCATAGTAGACCACAGATTGAATGCCACACAATGCCAGGCTGTGGCAAACAAAGCGAGCAGAGTACTGTCCTGTATTAAAAAGGGAATGTACTCTGGAGACAAAGCAATAATTTTTCCACTTTATAGATCACTGGTTCGGCCTCATCTTGAATATGCGGTTCAGTTTTGGTCACCAGTCCAAAGAAAGGATGTCCTTGAGCTGGAGGAAGTCCAGAGAAGAGCAGCGAAACTAATTAAGGGGCTGGAGGACCAAAGCTACGAGACAAGGTTTCTAAATTTAAACTTGTTCACGCTGGAAGTGAGGAGATTAAGAGGGGACATGATTTTAATGTACAAAATGTTTAGTGGAGATGGCAAAATCGGCAATAAACTTTTTACTGTAAACTCCGTAACAAGGACTAGAGGCCACCACCTAAAATTGGTGGAGAAAAGATTTAACCACAAAGGGCATAGGGGCTTTATCTCAGAGTGGTTACATTTTGGAACTCTATGCCACAAGCGGTGGTATCAGCAGAGAATATTGATTCATTGAAAAATCAATTAGATAACACCCTAAGAGACCATAACATACAGGGGTACAGGTACTCTTAAAGGAGAACTATGGGGTCAGGGCTTTTCAACATAGTTCTCCTTAGGGTAACGGGAGGACACAAACTAGCGTCCTCCCGTTACCCTAAGCTCAGTACACCGCGAGCTACAGCTCACGGTATACTGAGACGCCGAAGCGGATCCTGACATCGATGTCGAGATCCGCCCAGCTGCGTGAGTGACAGCTGGCTCTGCCTATCTAGAGGCAGAGCCAGCTGTATCCGCCCCCCTCCCCGTCTGTTCCCCCAGTCAGCGCTGGCGGATTGGAGCAGGGAGGGCGGAATACAGCCCCTCCCCTGTCACGGCAGAGAGCCGTGACAGGATCGAGAGGTGAGCGAACGTCGGTATGTGTTCACTCGCCTCCCGATCTACTGAGCCAACCTGTGACAGTCTCATTGTCACAGGTCGGCTAGAACTATAAGGTGAGTGAAAAGCACTCGCCTCATAGTTCTCCTTTAAATACTAAAGACTACAAAGGGACTCATAAACACACATGCACACAAAGGTTGAACTTGATGGACCTGGGTCTTTATTCAACCCCAAATAATATGTAACTGGCCACCCCAAGACCAGCCTGCCATTTTAATTCGGTTATGATAGACTTGAACATCAGGTACAAAAGGAGACCTCTGAAGCACAAAACAAAGCTCCAGGAATGATCTATTCTTTAAACTTACAGTGGGCCAGCTTGGTTACACGTAATGATCATGTGTCACATCTGGAGAGCTGCTGGGGATGCTGAAATTCACTGTAGTATCTGTGCTACATACTCAGCACTGACCTGTTCCAGGTGCTGCTGGAGCGACTTGCCCTCTGTACACTAAACACAGGGAGTCACTCCATTCCATATGTCTGCCATTCAGCAAAGGGCTTGTATTTTTTCCAGTGCACACAAGGCGTTCTCTGATTGGACTAGTAGGGGCAGATGACATCACAATCGCCAACTCATCCAATCAGAGAATGATCACCACCTTGTCCAGTCAGCATCCCCAGCAATCCTCTGGATGTGACACACGGATAATTACATGTAACCAAGCTGGCCCAATGTAAGTTTAAAAAAAAAAAAAGATAATTCCTGGAGTTTATGTGAATTGTTTCCTATCCTCTACAGAGCTAAAGTTGATCTAAATGAGACTAGGATGGTTTCTTCCATTAATGTATTAAAACCAAAATTAATAAAAAAAACCCTGTACAAAATATATTTAGGAAAACAAATAGTCATATGTTTAATGCGTAATGAAGGTCCAAAGACCCGGCTCTGCTTTGTGGATGACGTTGTGTGTGCCCATGCTCTAACTTGCTTAACAGACTTGGGCTTCAGTTCAAGATATGGTCCCGATCTCCTGACCCTCCATCCTTTAACTCCTCCTGTTGATGTTGTCCACCCCCAATACTCAGAACCTCTCTTCTCCACCCACCCAACTCCCTCAAGCTTGTATCAAACGTCTCTTTTACTCCAAAAGACTAGCTCAGGTCAAGAAGAAGCCATTTGCATATGGCTAGGTGGGCCATATGGGCCCTATTGCAACCACAACCTCTGCTACCCTTGTTCCTAAGCTGTACGTGAACCGTTTTCTGCCTGCACTTGTATCTCGGTGTTGCTTTTTTACTTAACAATCAAAAGCCTATGTCTGCAAATGATTGTTCTACACATAACTGAAGAGTGGTAAGTATGCTTTACAACATTCTATGGGCTTAATTTGATAACGTGCTCAAAGAACACTAGTGTGCAGTAACTCAGGGCGACCAATCACACAGCCACTGAAAGACTAGACTATTAAACTAATAACACCTATGATAGTTATGAGTTCTAGCACAGTATTTTTCTTTGTAATATATAAAAGCCAGTGTTGAATTATCTGGCAAATAACGTGTTTACAAACCTTCCCATCTTCTCCATGTTCTTTTGGTCTTACAGGGGCACAGTGCTCGGGGTCAGTCCGGGGTTGAACCCGGCCCTCATGGCTGGAAACCCACTGGCCACCATACAAGGTTTGTAGGACCGGATGAGTCACATGATGAACTGAATGTCAAATGACCATCCATGGCATGCATCATCCCATTAACCATTGTCATGATGGGCTGTGACATTTCCACCATGTTTCATGTCACTGCGGAGGACAAATGTCAATTCCCCCGGTCAACTATAACTGTTCAGCTATCAAACTACATGTCACTAGTGCCCTCTAGTGTCAGCTGTAGGTACCTTATAGGAAATCTGTCAAGAGTCGGAACGTTTGATCTGCATATTTAGGTCGGTGATCCAGAAGGCTAACCACGCATTACGGAGCATTTCAGGAAGTGATTAGCAATGACACCCTACGTAGGCCTCTCATGACCGGTTCCTTTGAGGTCTTCAAAGACCATTGTTGCAGAGAGCCAACATCACTACTTGTAGTAGTATATGAACAGACCGCACTATCCAGAGAATTCCAATACTTCAGACTTTATTGAAATTCACAGCAAAGCCAGTGTAACAGTGGATAAAGGTGTATAAAACAGCAAATACCCCAACCAGCTACACCGCAAGCCCCCAACCAGCTGAGGTTGTAGCTGGTTGGGGGCTTGCGGTGCTGGTATTTGCTGTTTTATACATTTGTATCCACTGCTACTGCTACACTGGATTTGTTGGGAATTTCAATAAAGTCTAAAGTATTGGAATTCTCTGGATAGTGCGGCCTGTTCGTATACTACAGATATTCCTCACTTTACGACTTACCTGCTTTGCGATCACTCGCACTTACGAGCAGCTCTCCAACCGTACGTCCGGGAACGTGGCAGTGCGACGTCTCGCCGGCGGAAGTGCTGTACTCCGTTCTCCACTGCGGGTCTCGTTAAGTACTTTATTGACCGATTTACAGTACACTTACAGTACTGTACATCTGCAACACTATACAGTACTGTACTAATGCAGTACAGTACTGTATATAGTTCCTCGCTTAACGACCAATTCTATTAACGACCTGGTCGTAGGAACGGAACTCGGTCGTTACGTGAGGAATACCTGTACTACAGTCCAAGGTGCAGACGCACTTATTAGACCAGCACCATGGGAGTCCTGATGGTGGCTAAGGAATTGGAGCGGTGAGGTTTCCTTTGGATCAACACCACTACTTGGTTTCAAAAATATCAGCAAGAAGGAATACAAAATGTCTTCCCATGTACTACTGACCTACAACCGTGCCATGTACTATGATAGTTGTACTTAAGTCATAACCGGGGTTTGAAAGTTGACTGTCATTGTTGTAGAGTCGTAGGTAGTTCTACTCATCCATGGTCCAACCAAATTGTGTCTTGTGTATTCACCCAGTTTGTGTAGTTTTCTTTCACTTCATGACGTATTCTATAAAAGTTGTACACTTTATTCTGGTGTGTTGCCACTAGTCTTGTTCACTGCATTTATATTGTTGTAGTCCTATAATTTTGTGACTAAAATCTGCCTTTTAGTTTTCCTTAAGAATCGGATTAGATGGCAAAATGGGCAGAACTTGATGACCAAGTTACAGGAACAGACTATTCTGTGAAACATTTACGAAACACCTAAAAAGAAGGCTGTACAAGCCAAAATTCCATCATTTTGGGTCGTTCTAGTGGCCACAGTAAGAACACACTGTACAAAGACCTTTTTTTGTATGAAGGTTTTATGGAATATGACATTCTCCATCCATCCACATGGTTTTGTCGCAGCAACTTTTATAGAATACTGCCTCCCACTGTGTATACGTTGACCTATTGTTTTGGCCTAATTCCCCTTTCTTTTCTTTTAGCTCTGACCAGTGGTGGCTCCCTGCCACTCTCCGGTCTTGATGCCAGCGGTAACCTTATCCTTGCCAGCGGTTCCAGCATTTCCAACTCGCCTAGCCTGGTGAGTCCTCCGCTCTTCCTGAACCCTGGAGGTCTCCCCCTCATCGGCCACGGCATGGGACGCATTGCATCTGCTGGTGGCACCCCAAGCCTCTCCCCGGCCTCCACCACTTCCTCCGGAGACGCTGCCATGACCTCCTTCCAGCACAGCCCAGGGGGATCCCAGCACAGCGGGGAGAGCGATTGAGAGAAGAATCCTCTCTCCCCCCTTTTTTAACCTCCACCAGCACCCATGCTGAGTCTCTACATACCTGGGGGCTCCTGGATACCACAAGGGCGATAGAGGCATGAGCGTGTTTCCAGAAGGCGCTGCCTCTCGCCCCTTTTTATTCCTCCCAGCAAAGAAGTGATATGCGTGGAGGGGGGGGGGGGGGGTGGGCTCCAAAAAA
>NW_017306441.1:962186-962858 GCF_000935625.1 Nanorana parkeri | reverse complement strand
GGGGGGGGGATTGGAACACAAAAGAAGAACCAAAAACAAACAAACCCAGAAACCTAAACCAAAAACCCAAACCTCGGAAATACTTCAAAGAAACCAAAAAATATGCTGCACCCCCCAGCGGGGTGAACAGAGCTCCCCAACCAAAGGAATTCCCAAAGACTGAACCCCTCTGCTCTATCTTGTTTGTCATGTTGAGCTTTGTGCCATTTTTTTTTTTTTAGTTACAGATGAGTATGAGCTAATAACAGGGGGCAGGGAGTACCTCCATCCACCTTCCTCCTCATGCTCGACGTTCTCTTATTATAGGGAATGAATGTTATGGATTTTAGGAGGGAGTGGCTGAAGCCTCAGTGTGAGAGTGTCTGCTCAATGAGGTGGGGTGCGCGGGTGACATATAGGGGCCATGGTGAACTGCGACCTTTCTAATATGGCCACCACTGCCCCCCTTTCTACACCAAATATCAAAATGACAGCTTTATCCAAAGCCTAACGTATCTCTAGAACCTCAGAGTAACTCTGTGTATATGTGTGATTGTCCATATTCAAAAATACACACATAGATTTATTTATAACTTTTTATGTTTCGCCAGCACTGAAACCCCTTATTCCCTTTTTGCCAAACCATTTCTAATTAATTTATTTATATTAAAAAAAAAAAATTTGCTTCCCTAC
>NW_017306441.1:954735-962032 GCF_000935625.1 Nanorana parkeri | reverse complement strand
TGTGTTTCATGGGATAAAAAAATCCAGGATCACGTTTTTCCGCGGATGGACAAAAAAATACCAAAAAAAAAAAACATACAAACCAAACCAAAAATGAAACCAAAACAAACACAACCAAGATACCAAAAATAAAGATGAAAAACAACCAAACAAGAACTTGATCTTTGCTGACGCTGTGCCAAAGTACAGACTCTTGAGTGTTGGCAGAGTGAGGATATATACCAAGAAATAGTGTTACCAAAAATTTTTACGTTCCCCCTCCTTCTGTGCCCTGACACCCGTGGATGATGATAAAATGGGGGGTTAAAAGGGTGAGGGCTGCAGGGGCGCGTCTTTCTCTGTCTTATATACCTCATCTGAAGAAGCCGATCTTATTGAAATGAATCTCAAGGAGGGAATGTTGTTGAAACCAAAAAAAAAACACTTAAATTTCGGTGAGGTGCGAGGAGCTGAGATTGTCCCTCCTGCATCCACGTCAACAAAAGCTTTAACGGCCTCTTTAAAGACTTCTCATTTTATTTTTCCATTTTAATTTTTATTTGTGGGTTTTACAAAGAAAGTTCTTGTTTTTTTCTCAGTGCCAAAGTGTTTTTGAAAAAATAAAATAAAAAAAAAAACCTATAGACTTATCGAACCTTCAGAGAAAGCGCCATGTAAAGAGAGGGGGAACAAACCGCATACCAAAAATGTCCACGACAGGTGGAGGACTTTATCAGAAAGATGGATTAAAGAAAAAAAAAAAGAGGAACCAAACAAGACCAAAAAAACAAGAAACTCTTCTTTTTCCTTGTTCTTTATCCTTTTTTAACATTTGTTTTTCTAGCTGTTTTTTTTTTTTTCTTTTTGAAAAGTGAACTTGGAACTTTCTTAAAAGGGACATGGGCCTCATTCTAGCTTTAGCTTTAGACGTGATGGGGAAAAAAAAAAGTTAAGATTTGTAATCGGGGGTTAAAAGAAAGATGATACTGTGAAAGGGGATGCTTACCAAATTATGTTGTTTGGCCCGTTAGCTGCCAAGGAAGATTGCCTTGAAATGTCTTGCAGAATCGCTTGCAGTGAAAGGGTTAACCACTTTTTAGCTTTTTTTTAATTTGTTCTTTATCTTTTCAACAGTTTGAGAAGGGCGGTAGGAGTGAAACCAATGGGGTATATTAACCAAAAACATGATTGTATGCAGGTCTAATGTTGTGTCTACTTCTGTGTGGAATTTGATGGATTTAAAGATTAATATACTTTAGTATATTGTTAATTCTAGACCTCACCACCTGCTGTGTAAACCATTACCTATCTTGTATGATCATATAGCGCATGCTCACATTTAAAGGACCAGTGGATTTTAAAGGGTCAGTCCATCGAAAAGTAAAGTTCGAAATCAAAGTTTGGGTCTGACCAGCTGAGTAACTTCCTGTTGTATATCATTAAGGGACTCTAGAGCTGAAATCTGCCTGCCATTGGTTTGGCTCTATTCCAGCCAGCTATGGTGTTTGCATTGATGAAAACAATTGCCCAGGGAGGGTGTGACCCATTACTTCTCAGAGTGAGGCATTCCCGGGAACCCAAGTTCAGCAATCTCATCACTGGAGTCTCTAGACATTATGTGCTGTCCACTTTCTTCGGGATACTTAGTTTTGGTTGACTTGCCCCTTTTTAAAGGGTTAGTTCACCCAAAATTGATATTCAAGTGATCCATGGATGCTGATTGCCTGAATTACCCACTGGGAGCATCGGGGTGAGATAAACTTGTCAGTCTGACACCCTCTAGATCAGGGGTTCTCAACTTGTGCAACCTCAGGATCCACATTTGTCCTCGGTCATTAAGTCGCACTGCAATGGAACGCATGACATTGTGGGCTGCTGTGCTGTGATGGAACTCCATCCATATGTGCTTGTACAGCTCGCATGCGTGCCTGTAGAGGTGCCAGGAGCCAGAATGTGAGGTGAGTCCAGTCCAAGCACCTCTACAGGGCACACGAGGGAGCTGTAAGCAATGCACGTATGGATGGAGCTCCCTCACGGCCATACCCCCAGCCCACTTCACCTCAAGTCGACACTTGGCAACGGGCAGCATATTTTTAATGGCTGTTCGGTGTGAGAACTGACAGTGCTGCGCTAGGGGGAGGCTGAGGAGCCTCTTACCTAGAAAAGTGGAAGGTACGTGGCGACCACTGAACACGGGGTCGCGACCCACTAGTTTGAGAACCAATGCTCTAGAGTATGTAAAAAAATTAAAAATCCTATAGACTCTTCCCACAATGGCTGTGGTGGGTGGGCGGAGCTGGGAACACAAGGGCAGATATCTGCTGTAAGAACTCCAGAGTGGATGAATCAGCTGACCAGGTTCCAATAAAATACCAAATGTGGATGTGCTGACTTTATAAGCTAACTGAACCGTCCCTTTTCAATAAATTTTATAGTCTATGAGAGAGCTCTTCATTCCCTTCACAGTTCTGTAGGTCAGACTTGCCATACCTTTCCCTTAGCTATGTGTCTGATGTATACAGCTCATGTGATAACTGTGCCATGCGTAGAGTATAGTGTGACTAAACTGACTCAACCTCGCTTTGTTAGACCAGAACTTTCAGCAAGCTAGGGGTGCTCGATGATTGATTATTTCTAGGGAGCGATAACTTCCATAATCATCTGGAGGACCTACCAGTCTATGGCTGCCCTTGTAGAGGACTTGAGCTAATGGAACTTACCTTTTAACTTTCGAGCAAGACGATTCATCTTTGTAATCGGCCATTTCAGGCTGAGGAGTGGCTGACAGCGCGTCCCAATTACTGACAGCAAGGCAGAGCTGGAAGATGTATCCTCTCAGGATTAGGACATTATCTCATATCTAATAGCTTTGGGGCTTGAGTACAGAATCTGAGCACAGGCCCTCCCATATCAAATAGAAAAATCTCCAACCATCACTTAACCTACTACTAGCTCAAACAGCAAATTACTAAATGGAAAGGGAAGCTCTGCTTTTATTCTGTAGAGTTGGCGAGATTGGCATATTTGGGGCTGCAGGGATGTCATGGATTTGGTAGCAGTTGCGAGGCCTGCATACCTTCTAGCTATGCCTTCGTCCTTGTATATTTGGCCTGCATACCTTCCAGCTATGCCTCCGTCCTCATATATTTGGCCAGCATACCTTCTAGCTATGCCTTCGTCCTCGTATATTTGGCCTGCATACCTTCTAGCTATGCCTTCGTCCTCATATATTTAGCCTGCATACCTTCTAGCTATGCCTTCGTCCTCGTATATTTAGCCTGCATACCTTTTAGCCATGCAACAAGTACGGATGCAAGCTTTGCGGTATGAATATAGATGGGCCAAGCTGTGTCTTCCTTCCATTACTATGGTACATTTTCAAGAACTGCGTTGTGATTGGCTTCTGTAATGCTACTCAAAAAATGGATTTCTGTTTAGGATGGTGGCAGAGAGGATTCAATCCCCCCACTGAGCTACTGTGGGAACCTGGCACCACGATGATGGGCTGAGTTCAACTTTTCAGCTGACCTACTTGTGTCCCTAGCATGCGAGTTTTCCATAATTTCCTATGTACAATTCACTAGAAGATGCATGATGCATGGTTTTCATGCCCTTTTAAACTCTATGGATAACTCACTTGGAATAGTGGTACAAGTACTTCAGCTGAAATGCCATCCTTGGACTGTCAAGCCCTTCTGGAAGTGAGAAGAGGCCGCTGCACTGGTATCCTAGGCAGCAGTGAAGACCCAAGTGGTGGATGGAACCCTAGATCACTATATCTCAAATCTATTCAATATGGGTGGAGTTGCTGAAGCCATTTATCAAGGGGTCAGGAACATAGGAGCTCTATTGGTGGAAAGGCTTGTGATATCTTACACAATTTAATAGGACGACTTAGCTGGGCCGAATAAAATTCTGGACTTAAGACTAGTCATTATTTCTTTCTAGCATCAGTACAGACCTAGGCATGGTCCCTTTATATCCTATCTGTAGTGTGGATATTAAATGTTGGCCACAGTGCAATATGAATACTCACTTTGCATACAGAACCAGAAACCCATATTTGTGTCTACTTAAAGTTCTATAGGATGAGCTCTAATGTGTTTTAATGAATTTGTAATCTTACTGCTGCAGAGATGGAACTGTTGGTGGTCAGTTTGATAATTCAAGGGACTAGATGACTGAAAAATGTTCTTGGGACACATTGATTGTAACTGTGAATGTGTCAATGTAAATTATGAAATCTATGTACTCATTCGTCAGGCCTTCCCATGGTCATGTAGTGGCAGATAATGATAGAGTTGTCATCAACCAATTCTATTGAAGCAGATCCCATTGGCTGATATAGTCATGCTGTGCTTGTGTTGCTTTATGATGGGTGCCATGATGTCAACTAGGCCAATAAGGTTTTAAAGTCCAACTGAACTTTCAGTTTTAAAAGTCTTCAAGGAAAACAAAAATACAGCTAGTCTAGTTGCCTTGCTCTATTTTTTACAGATATACCATGACCTGGATGAATTAGAACCTTCACAGCCCTCTCTTTTAAGAATTTGGGATTGACAGAAATGTTTTTAAAGAGATTAATATCTTACCAAACACAAGTCGGCTCCATTCAGTGGTATAGAGATTCCAAAAGAGAAGAACATCCAATAAGTGTTGAAAGAGTTTGAAATCCAATCTTTATTCCTATAAGGCAGTGAAAGGGAAATGATCATTGGAATGCTCACTGGCTCCATTTAGGCAGATCACATCAAAAAGCAGGGCTACCCTCTAGTGCAGTGGTGGCGAACCTTGGCACTCCAGCTGGGCCAAAACTACAAATACCAACATGCATCTGCCTCTGGGAGTTATGTCTGTGGCTGTCAGAGCCTCATGGGACTTGTAGTTCCAAAACAGCTGGAGTGCCAAGGTTCGCCACCCCTGCTCTAGTGGGTACCCAGAAAGACATTCAAAGCATATGCCAACAGAAGGAACACCAGACCCAATGGTAAGAGTCCAAATTGCTTTAATGGTTCCCACCTAAGAGCCAATGCGTTTTAACTGGGGCCAAGACACGCCCCCTGACTAAAATGCGTTGGTGTCTTTGTCATGTGAACCAGTAAAGCAATTTGAACTATTTTATTTTTCATTCTGGCTCCCCTTCTGAAGGTGTACGCTTTGACAAGTCATCTGTAGGCTGTTTGGCTGACTGTGCGATCAGAACACCCTTCTAATCAACTGCAGAATATTAGATGACATCGTTGATGTCACACATTAGATGACATCACATGGATCTTTATAATGCAAATAATGTTTCAGTTCAGCAGGCAATTTTCCGTATGGTCAGCTTAGAATATAACCACCTTCACTGCAGCCCAGGGTGCTTTTCTTGTTCCATAGACATGCATATGAATATCAGCCTGGTGTTGGTATTGTATGTCTCAGATTGTATATGTCATACTGTGTACAATAGCATCTGCCTATATAACTTGTGCCAAACAAGTATTAAAGGGTACCTGTCACCCATACATGGTAAAGGCAAATGAACAAGAGGAGCTGATTTTTTAAACTAGGGATATGCAACTTCAACACTCCTATCCCATCATGTCTCTGCCTGTGACAGCCATAGGCTTGACTCCCCTAGTATAGCAATGCCTCATGGGAATTGTAGTTCAACAACAGCTGGAGTGCTGAGGTTGCCTACACGTGTTTATACAAAGCAACTTATCCATTCAGCAGAAACTGGAAAGCTTACTAAGCCACGATGTACAAAGTGCCCAATGCTTCAGTAAGGTCACTGGTGAATGTATTGGTTAAATGACGGATTGGCTCTTAGGCTATCTGCCTTTTACGGCAGGGGTCACCCTCCAGTACTCCGGCTATGGTGCAATTACAACTCCCATTAGGCATTGCAAGGCTCTGACAACCACAGACATGACTGCCATAGGCAGATGCATGGTGGGATTTGTGGTTTAACCATAGCTGGACGGCCAGAGTTTTCTTACAGTATATGAGTGACCGACACTCTTAACTAGTCAGTTCACTCCAACCTTATATTTCCAGTCGGGGCTTGAGAGCCAATTCACCACCTGGCTTATATCGTCCCATTGCAAAGAAATGGCACCCACCTATAGCGGCCATGCTTAAGCGTAGAGATCCGACCACCGGAGTCCCAAATAAGGAATTAATATGTGATTGACCACCAGCATTCACCCAGAACTGAAATACCAGTATCGGCCAGTTGTTTTAATTGACGCAAGCACAGTTTTATAATGGTTTATAGCAGAATGTATATAAGGGGACCGTCCCAAAACCTAAAAAAATTCCAAAACCACGAACAAAGAACATATTGCGTGTTTGGTCATTTATGACTGTTACCGTGTAAACGTTGTGTATGTCTATGTCTTCAGCCTGCTGTCTCCATGACATTGTAAGCGGTCTTTGACCAGGCGAATGCGTTGTGTTGCGCTGTCCTCTTGATCAACCAATTATCTGAGCATAGGAATAAATAAAGTTTCTTGAGCTGGCCATACACTGGTAGATTTTCATAAGAACGTTCATACCAAAAATCTCTTCAGAACATTCGAGAATGCCATCAGAGACTTTGTGAATGTCGTTTGATTTTAACATTCAATTTTGGGAATTAAATATTGTCAGATTGCAATCCGAGGTACGGACATGGACGGGAGCAGACCGTCCCTATAATGAGATATCCTGAGGCGTTTGCCTCGGGTGGCATCTCATTGGGAGCGGCCGGGTGGTGGTGGGCGGCCACAGGGTCCCAAGTTGCTAAGAGCTATTAGCAACCTGTGACGCTCTGTGCGGTGCGGCCCAGCTCACTGACGTCACCGGTTGCTAGGAGCTGAACAGGGACGTGCTCTGGCCTAGCTCCTGGCAGCCAGTGACATCAGTAAGCTGGGTGGGGTGCCAGACAGAGCTGCTGATAGCTCAGTCAGGCGTCCACCACCACCCTCTCCTAACAAATCAGTTGTGCAACGCCCCCCCACCGCAGGCCTGTCCCTATCATGAGATATCCTGAGGCGGTTGCTTCGGGTGGCATCTCATTGGGGAGCATCCGGGTGGTGGTGGGCATCACAAGGTCCCAGGTTGCTAAGAGCTCTTAGCAACCTGTGACGCTCGGTGTGGTGCCGCCAAACTCACTAACGTCACCGGTTGCTAGGAGCTGAGCAGGGACGCACTCTGGCTTGTGTCCCGCCTAGCTCCTGGCAACCAGTGACATCAGTAAGCTGGGCAGGATGGCAGACAGAGCCGCTGACAGCTTGGTAAGGCGTGTGCCACCACACCATGCCCTCTTCTAACAAATCGGTTGTGCATGCCC
>NW_017306441.1:948446-954663 GCF_000935625.1 Nanorana parkeri | reverse complement strand
CCCCCTTACCCCCCCGCCCCATTATGACATTGGCTCAGGTGGCGATTTACCTAGGTACAACCCTCAACAGGAGAAAGAGTCTGCAGGAGCTAGAGTATTGCACCCGTGATTCACTGATTACGATTGCAATGCTTTACTGCCTCCAATGCATTAAAAAAATGAATGAACGTTTTTACATTTTATAAAGAAATGTGCATTTATTATTCTCTTTCTATAAGGTGGACTTTCCCTTTTAAACATTAAATCCAGACCAGCTCCTTGGATGGAATCCCAGATGTATGAAACGGGTTGCCTTACACATGCATATTACCAGGGGCGTCCTGAGGCCTGGTGTCACCCGGGTGACACCCCGTTGTGCGGTCATCTCATTGCTACCTGCCGGCGGCCATCTTGGTGATGGACCCCGGCAGAGAGAGGAGGGGACGTTCACCCAGCGGGATAGGGTATGCCACCGGGTCCCCTTCCTCTCTCCTGAAACTGTCAGGCTCTCGGTCTATGATCGAATGCCCGATTTTTTTCAAAGGGGATGAGACCAAAATGACTGTCTGTCATTTTGGTCTCTCCCCTCCAATGGTGTCACCTGGTTGCAGGCCGCACCCCCCTTGCGACGCCACTGCAAATCACAATATGCCCTATTTTTCCTGAAAGGAAATCACATTCACGTTTTTAATTTCATCTGTTCAGATAAGAATTTGGAAAACGAATGTTGATTAGACCCCCATTAACCCTTCAAAAAATGGAGTGAAAACAGAAATCTTTGATCGAAGGTCTACTGGTGTGTGGCCAGCTATAGTTTCTGATAGGTGCCTCCGGGTTGTTACATTTTGTACCTCCCTCTCGGCCATTATTTGTACTCCTGTATGCGTTCTGTATAATGATCTGCATCCCGCAAACCCCAAACTGTATAATGTTTCTGTGTTCTAAACCCAACCAGCATCATCCCATTGTGATCACTCAGCGAAGCGGTGCAATGATTGTACAATAATGCCCCATCAGCATTCATGGGATTCACTAACGCGCCTGCGAGGACTGTCTGTGCTAAATATATACGTTTTGCCTAATTATGGACAAAAATGAACAATAACTGTTAATCACCGTAAAGTGTGCGAATAAGAAACACCACTGTGAATTTCTGCCATTGCTACACGACAAGCAAATGACAGGAAAAGCCAGAGAAACGTTTAACTAAAGCAGGGGCCTCAGTATAAAAACTAAGGGGGTGGAGAGTGTTACCATAGCAACCACTGACGGGTCCACTTTTGCTTTTTTAAAACTGCACTAGAAATTGGCCTCTTGGTTGCTATAGGCAACCATGCCCTCTTTTTAAACAATCTGTTTGTACATGAGGCCTGAATTCTAACATAACTCGGGTAGGCAACCTCGGCACTCCAGCTGCGGTGAAGCTACAAATTGCGTCATGCTTTTGCCTCTGGGAGTCATGCTTTTGACTTTCAGTCTTGCAATGCCTTATGGGATTTGTGGTTTTTACCACAGCTGGAGTGCCGAGGTGGCCGATCCCTGTTATAACTAAATCCATGGATATATGATTTTGATGGTATACAGTACATGAAGTGATTGATGCGTCACACATCCATGTTCAACCCAAATTCTATTTTTCGGTATGTTTGGCATCATGTCTTACTGAATTCGGTTTACTACCACGGAAATACTCCCCTGGCACTGGGGCTACCCCGGCACTGCAAGGGTTAACAGCTCATTTATGTCTAGGGGGACTGTGTAAAGGACGTTTATTTACCGGATCCCCGTTCCCCCGGAAGTCCGTGCTCACCTCGTCCCTCCTATGCTCCAGTTTGTGGACTGGTCCTGGGCGTCCTCACAAATGGGACCTGTATTGTACGTGATGACATCAGTGGGCCTCCAAACCATAGAGTGCAAGCCACAGGCACCAGTCTTGGAGCCTATGGGAGTGGGGATCGGGTAAGTAGAAGTTCTTTAAGCAGGTACCCCTAGACATAAACATGGTAGCCCCACTGCAAGGGCAGTTCATTTTTATTACCTTGGAGTTAGGCTTTAAGCAAACTGTTTTCTTGAGAATCTGTTGCAAGGTTGGTCATTATGTCTCATTGTATACAGTTTTCTTAAGCAAATAATTATACGTGGAGATCCCGCCATTAACAGCACTTCCTGTAGCAGGCTGACAACACTAAACCAATGCCTTGCAACTAGCAGCAGCATTGCCTGCCATGTGCTCTTTCAGTTGGTCATTGGTCTGCCTATGGGGCAGGCTGACAACACTGCAGATAATTATTTGGCAGTGTTTATGTGTTGTCAGTGTGTAACAGGAAGTGCTGTTTATGGCAGGATCTCCAGGTATTATTTGCTTAAAAAGGAACATTACCTACCAACTGCATGTCTCCCAAAATGGTACCTAGTCGTGCAACTGTAAAGGTGGCCAGTGTGCCTATTATTCCTCTCAACCGAACTTTCAAGCCCTCAAATGGCTGATATCATAGCTGAGGCGTGTTCAGTTCCTTAGCCAAGCGCTGAGTAGCTGTTCTACAGCACTTCAGTTCCCTGCAGCAGCTTCACTGAACACTTCGGGTGCACAGTGCTCAGCAAAATGGCGGAGGATAATATTTGTGACTAATAAATACCATTTTCCAACGAATATTCCCTCCATCGGGGCTCAGGCACCTTTCTCCAGCGCTGCCAGGTGTGCCCACAGTTAAAATGGCTGCTGGTTCCCCACCTTCTCCGTCACACTCAGCACTCTGCATCCACTTCCGATGCGAGTGCTAAGTTAGCGGCGCCGAGTGCTGACTTGCAGCACAGCGCTCAGCGGCCATTTACTAAGTCAGCACTCGGAGCAACTGAACACGCCTCTGGTAACATGTGCAACTGCAATCCAAATAGAGGCCAAGATGGCACCTGCCTTGGGTGTAAGGAAGGTGACATCTTGGCCTCTTAAGACAAGTGTATGTAGCAGGGATAGGCAAAATTTGGCTCTCCAGCTGTGGTTCATCTATACATCCTATCATTAGGGCCGGTGCTAGACTATTTTGCGCCCTAGGCAAGACGAGCTACTTGCACTCCCCCCTCCCCTGGCACAACCCCCCATACCCCCACCCCCTGCGCAGCCCCATTCTCCTGTGGGTTAGCTTCTGCAGCCGACAGGTGGATGTAATTATAATTTGAAATAGCCAATAGCAGACTGGCTATTAAAACCCCACCCACTGTGCAGAGGAGCGAACCTGAGAGAGAAATTTGTCTCTCAGGTACGCTCCTCTGTGTGTGTGGGGGGGGGGTGAATGGTCAGGGCTGCGCCCTAGACAGCTGCCTGAAATTGCCTATTGGCAGCACCGGCCATGCCTATCATGCATCTGCCTCTGGGAGTCACTCCTGTGGCTTTCAAAGTCTTGCAATGCTTCATGGGACTCGTAGTTTCTCCACAGCTGTAGGGCCATGGATGTCTACCCCTGTACTAGAATGCTGCAATGCTTAGACCTACCACTGGCATATAGTAAGACATGGTGCCTAACATACCGAAATAAACTAGTTCTTGGGTCTATATATATATATATTTATGTCATAATGCCCTTATGCTAGAAGCTTTCCCTCAGCCCACTGACTGTTTTAAAGGTGCATTCCAGTATCATGCCACAGAAGGAAGTGCTGACCAGAACGAATGGCTCACAACGGAGAAATGAATCACTGCCGAGGGCTGACCACGAGGCAATATTTAACTAGACCTGCAGATGGGCCGAGGTGTTCGATTGTACCAAAGTCAACAAATAAATGTAGTTACTTGCCAAATGAACTCTTGACTCTCCGCTCCCGAGGACCTGTCGCACTTTGCAAAGCGCAGCCTTGGCAGCGGAGGCAAGGTTAAAGTGTGCCTGTAGGCCCGAACGCAGCGAAGGCGGCCATTTTGCAAGCTGGCGGGGGATCGCTTTGACTCGTGACACAGCGGCCTGCGCTGGGTGTAGGCCTCATGTACACTTTAATGGTGCTGCCTGACCTCTGTCTGTTTTTGTATAAATACCTTCTCTCGACGTAATTGCTTTTTTTTTCTAGGTTTGATGTAAACTATTATTTCAGTTTTAGTTTTTTGGGGGTGGGGAGTAAATTTAGAAAAAAAAATGCTTTTTTTTCCTTTTTTTTTTAATAACCCAAGAGCTGCTTCTCGCCATCACGATCCTGGTCGCCATGCCAAGGAAATCGACGCAGCACCTGTTCCTCAGTGAATGTTCTAGCCCCTAAAGAAAGCAATGTGTATTGTATATTCTGTGGTATTTGTCGTTGTTCTGTTATGAGTTAGGCCCGCGCGGCCTACATTTGAAAAAGTTATTAAACATATCTTAAATCACGAAACGGGAGGTCAATCTCCAGCCGCACGCCGCCTTTTGACTCGAGTCCTTTATTGTGTCTGCGGGAAACTGGAATGGCCGGGGTGGGGGGGGATAAGACATGAAATACGCTAACCGCTTGACCTTGCTGCCCGAAAATTGCTAATACCGTTAACAAAGATCTGAATTTATCACCGGCCCGGAAAATTCACTCACGTAATCTCGCAAATGACTTGCTGACTGAATGCGGATTCGCGCTCCTGTGAAGCGCCGAGCCGGGGGAACATTAAGATGAGGCGATAGTGTTTTATTACGCTCACAGTAAGACATTGCGCTAAAATATTATTTTGAAAACAATATAGATTTAAAAGATCCATTTTCGCTGACGGATTTCATGTCCGGCCTTCTCGTCCAACATCAGTACCTGACCTCACAAATGGTCCAACATTCCCATAGACACACTCCTAAACCTTGTGGACGCCTTCCCAGAAGAGTTGAAGCTCTTATAGCGGCAAAGGGTGGAGCCAACTCAATACTGAACCCTACGACTAAGACTGGGATGCCATTAAAGTTCATGTGCGAGTAAAGGCCGGCGTCCCAATACTTTTGGCAATATAGTGTATTTCCTACCAACCCCATGATGGGAAGGTCTGTCAACGGAGCTGTAATCCACCAACAGCTGAGGAAGCCATTTTGGCCTTTATGTACAAGAATCTTTAAGCCTGGCTTACCACTGTTGCGTTGTGGTAAAGCGCTGCAAAATGCACATCACCATGCGATAACATGCCACACACGGGGAAATCAACACTGGAGCATACAGAATCTGGGGCAGTTGCCCATGGCAACTAATCAGCTTCTCTCTTCAATTTGTTAAGTTAAGGTTTAAAAATTAAAGAGAGAGGCTGATTGGTCACCACGGGCACTGGCTCCAGATTCTCCCCTTTATGTGCGTTGTGGTGCCATTTTTTTAAGATGGCACCCCAAAGCACAAGAACAATAAGTGCCAATGGACTTGTACTGCAGTCAGGGGTGTCCCTAGCATAATCGCCACCTGAGGCGGGGGGGTTCAGGTGGTCACGTTCTGGTGTTGGGGGTAGGTTTTGATGGCGTCCTGGTGGTGCACCACCCGGCATCCTGCCCAGGTCACTGGTTGCCAGGAGCTACGCGGGACGCCGGCCAGATTGTCCCACTCCGCGCTTGGCAACCAGAGACGTCACTGGTTGCCAGGAGCTACGCGGGACGCCGGCCAGATTGTCCCACTCCGCGCTTGGCAACCAGAGACGTCACTGGTTGCCAGGAGCTACGCGGGACGCCGGCCAGATTGTCCCACTCCGCGCTTGGCAACCAGAGACGTCACTGGTTGCCAGGAGCTTGGTGGGACGCCAGCCAGAGCTTCCCAGGTTGCTAGGAGCTGGGACAGAAGATGTGTATGGCCTTTACACCTATCCCTGCCCAGCTTTTGGGGCGGTCTGGACGGAAAGAGGGGATGCAGGTGGTCACGTTCCAAGGGATGGGGCCCTAGTGGTGTACTGTCCACATCTGACCAGCGTCCAGCCCAGCTCTCTGCCATTACTGGTTGCCAGGAGCTGGGTGCGATGCCAGCCAGAGCTTCCCAGCTTGCTAGGAGCTGGGAGGGAAGATGTGTATGGCTTTTACACATCTCGTCCAGCTCTTAGCAGCTTGGGACGCTCTGGCTGGAAAGAGGGGATACAGGGGGTCACGTTCCAGGGTTGGGAGGGTTGGTTTTGATTGGGTCCTGGTGGTGCATGACCCAGTTCTGACCGCTCTCCCAGCCAAAGCTGGGAGGGAAGATGTGTATGGCCTTCCCACATCTCCCCGTCTAGCTCTTAGCAACTAGAGACACTCTGGCTGGAAATTCATCCCCCCCCCCCCCCCCCACACGCACGCAG
>NW_017306441.1:943275-948383 GCF_000935625.1 Nanorana parkeri | reverse complement strand
AACATCCCCCCCCCCCCCCCCCTACACGACCCAGAGAGATGCTGCCTGAGGCAACAGCCACAAAGTGTCTCATTATAGGGATGAAGTTGACTGACTGCGCACCATGATGCACAAAAGATGCAGGTCCGGATTTTCTTACTCTGCCACCATGGCAGCCCATTCTAAATTAATCTCATGTCTGTTGTGTTAGGACTGCCCATTCATAATGAATGTGCTGTTAAGGTGATGCAGGTTTTGATGGACCACTATTCCTGGTGCAGCGTGTCTGGTTCACATCTGTGCATTGTGATTCGCTGGCTCGGTGCATTGGCCTGCTATAGAAAATAAATTGCACTTTAGCACGCTTAGTTCCACGCTTGATGGTAAAGAAAAAGTACTGAAATGCACAGATGGGAACACAGCCTTCAAATAAAACATATAGGGCAGGGCTAGGCAACCTCGGGACTCCAGGTTCTACCTATCCCATCTCTGTCACTGGGAGTCATGTCTGTGGCTGTCAGAGTCTTGCTCCGGCTGTTGTGGAAGTACAAGCCCCATGAGGCATTGCAAGACTCTGACAGCCACATGCATGACTCCCAGTGGCAGAGATGGCAGACAGCCTACCCCTGCTATAGGGCAAAGCAACGGGTCCACTTGAATGCCTCAGCAGCTCAACATACTTAACTTTTTTTTGCTACCGCCATGAACGTTAGCCCTCTGTAAAGCCGGCCATACACCCAGGCCCGGATTCCCCACAAGGCCACCGAGGCCTGGCCTCGGGGCGGCAGGGCGCATAGGGGCGGCAGCGGTGTCCTTGTGGGGAAGTTGCCCTCTCTACATTTAGTCCTGCTTTGTACAAGCAGGACTAAATGTAGAGTGAGGCAGCCGATTTTTCGTTTACATGTGAAATCGGCGATGTCACCAATTTCACATGTAAACAGTGTGCAGCCTTCTCCCCTCCCCCTGCACTTACCTCTCTCCTCTGGTTCCGTCCTCCACCACCGAGTCCCGAGTCTCTGACTGCAGTGATCAGAGCAGCAGGGTTATAAGTAACCCTGCCGCTCCGTGTAGTAGACAGTGAGAGGGGAGAACCTGTCACCTCCAATTGCTATTACACAAGGGATTGTTTTCTCCTGTGTGATAGCAATAAAGTTAGGTGAAAAAAAAATTACATTGATAAAAAATTTAAATAAAAAAATAAAAAGGTAATTAAAAAGTAAAAAATAAACAAATTATTAAAAAATAAACAATAAGATAAAAAAATTATAAAAAAGTAAATAAGATAAATACAAATCTAAAAAAAATTAAATTGATAAAAAAATTATGAAATAAATAAAAATTAAAAAAAATAAGAAGAAATAATAAAATAAAAAGTGATAAAAAAGTTTAGAAAAATTAAGAAACAGTAAAAATAATTGACACCAACCCCGCCACCATGCCATCTGGTTGCCATTCTCCATTGATGGGAAGGGAGGGGGGGTTCGCGCGCGGGGGGCGCATCACTGGACCTGGCCTTGGGGCGGCAGGGAGAGTAAATCCGGCCCTGCATACACCTATACCTGAACAATCTGATTGGATGCCGGCATTGTTCTGGTATTGTGAGAGCCAGCGGGGCCGACTAGCATGATACTGAAGCTTGGCCCAGCGGGAGATTCCGCCAGCCACTCAGTTTAGCGTAGAATCCTAGATGGAGGAATCTGTTGCACTTTTTCCATCTGACCATAGAAAGTCTGCAGATAATCTATAGGTGTACGGGCGGCTTTAGAGTGGTTAAAAAAATTGTAAACCCAATCACTAAAATCTCATATAAGATTTAGGCCGCAGAGGTAGCAAACTTCGGCTCTCCGCCTGTGGTGGAGCTACAGATCCCATGAGGCATTGCAAGACTCTGACATGACTGTCATAGGCAGTTGCATTATGGGATTTGTAGTTTCACCACAGCTGGCAGGCCGTAATTTGTCTATAGGGTCATTGCTCTCAGACACAGTTTTTACATTCAAACACAGCTCACTGTTAGGACTCCAAAGACTGCGTTTGTCTGTAATGCTAGCGCATCTTCAAGAGGACCAGAAAGCCAATGCAAACAGGTCAAACATGGCCTCATATTGTAGTCAAGCACTAGGGAGCACCAAAACCACACTTTAAGATTTGATTTCACCGTTATCAGGAAGATGACCAACGCATTTCGGTGTTCAACAATGCCCCTTCATCAGGGCTTAAGCAATTCCTTGCACAAATTCAAAAGGATTCTAACTCAGTAGGCTGTGTATCAATGCCCAAAAGCAGGTAGTCAGTGCCAGAGCTCTTGGTGCAAAGCCGAGGCTCCTGAGTTAGAGTCCTTCTGAGTCTGTGCAAGAAACTGCTTAAAGGAGAACTATGAGGCGAGTGCTTTTCACTCCCCTCATAGTTCTAGCCGACCTGTGACAATGAGACTGTCACAGGTCGGCTCAGTAGAACGGGAAGTGAGCGAACACATACCAGCGTTCGCTCACCGCTCGATCCTGTCACAGCTCTCTGCCGTGACAGGGGAGGGGCTGGATTCCCACCTCCCCGCTCCGATCCGCCAGCGCTGACTGGCGGAACGGACGGGGAGGGGGCGGGTACAGCTGGCTCTGCCTCTAGATAGGCAGAGCCAGCTGTCAGTCAAGCAGTTGGGCGGATCCCGGCACAATTGTCAGGATCCGCTTCAGCTGCGGCGTCTCAGTATACCGCAAGCAGCAGCTCGCGTTATACTGAGCCTAGGGTGATGGGAGGACGCTAGTTTGTGTCCTCCCGTTACCCTAAGGAGAACTATGGGAAAAGCCCTGACCCCATAGTTCTCCTTTAAGCCCTGATGATTGTTGAGCCCCTGAAACGCGTTGGCTATCTCCTGTCATTTTCCTGATAATTATAGAATCAATAAAGTTCTGTTCTGAACTCTCATAGTGTGTGGCACTCCCTATTGCTTGACTGCAAGCAGATTTCATGTACTGGGTGACCCCCTGGCCTAGGGTTGCCACCTTTTCTTCAAGCGAAACCTGAACACAATTTAGCGACGCACGGACATTTTTTGAATTTTGGTTGCCCCTGCCTGTCTGCCTGACCTTTTGTGTCCGAGTTTCTGGTGAGAGTAAACCCGGACACAGCATTGAAAACCCGGACTGTCGTGGTGAATCCTGGACAGGTGGCAACCCTACCCTGGCCCCCCCATTATTGTGAGTAGCTGCTGCACCCATGCCATTGGACCGAAACATAGACACTCCACCATACACCTAGAAAGCTGGGCCCAGTGCCTCTCCCCTCCTCAGAACTGTCATCCGCACTGCAGCTTTCAATAAAAGAACACTTGGTGGATCTGCCACGACAGTCCTTGTTCAGCCACTTCCTGTTATGGGGTGGCAGCCGTCTCCCAATTGTGCTCTTGGCCTGCCACCCTGTTATACGACCCCCCTGGTTGAAACTACAAGCTCAGGCATGATCCACCATTGTCATTATAAAGAAGCCAGTCCAGAGCTATAATGATGGAACAAGCGCACGTAGATAAAAGACAGGAAGTGACTGCAAAGAAGGCGAAGGAGCTCAGCAGAAAAGGATGGAAAAAGGGTGAAAAAAAACATGAAATTTTTTACAGCAAATGAAGGGGTCCAGATATTGCTGTCCACTTCCCGTTATAATTCACAGTACTAGTGCATACCGCAGCCCATTCATAAAATGAAAGCCGTGGTATGGAGAATGTGGTGTCCTATGGAGCTCTCTCTCTGCCTAATGCAGCAAAGAGAACCCCATGAGGGAGGGAGAGCTGGTCATGTGACTTTGACAGGTCACATGAGTGGACTCTCATCTCATTTTAATAGCGCTCTTCCAGATTTGGATACTTGTACTGTAGCCTCATAGCTGTGTATCTGCAGCGTGAGATCGGGGGCACTGCTGCCTCTGACTGCTAGTCTCAGGAGATTTGGTGATGCCACTACTGCCCTGCTCACTGTTCTCCTTGCTGGGGGCTCTGACATGAGGAAGCAAAGCTCTGCCTTTACCAAGATGGCCAATTTGGTGATGTCACCTCTGTGCTGCTCACTGTTCTCCTTGCTGGAGGCTCTGGCATGAGGAAGCAAAGCCCTGCCTCTACAAAGATGGCCGATTTGGTGATGTCACCTCTCTGCTCCTCACTGTTCTTCTTGCTGGGGGCTCTGACATGAGGAAGCAAAGCCCTGCCTCTACCAAGATGGCCCATCTGGTGATGTCACCTCTGTGCTGCTCACTGCTCTCCTTGCTGGGATCTCTGACATGAGGAAGCAAAGCTCTGCCTTTACCAAGATGGCCAATTTGGTGATGTCACCTCTCTGCTCCTCACTGTTCTTCTTGCTGGGGTCTCTGACATGAGGAAGCAAAGCTCTGCCTCTACCAAGATGGCCCATCTCGTGATGTCACCTCTGTGCTGCTCACTGCTCTCCTTGCTGGGATCTCTGACATGAGGAAGCAAAGCTCTGCCTTTACCAAGATGGCCAATTTGGTGATGTCACCTCTCTGCTCCTCACTGTTCTTCTTGCTGGGGTCTCTGACATGAGGAAGCAATGCCCTGCCTCTACCAAGATGGCCGAATTGGTGATGTCACCTCTGTGCTGCTCACTGTTCTCCTTGCCGAAGGCTCTGACATGAGGAAGCAAAGCCCTGCCTCTACCAAGATGGCTACCTCCACAAAGAGATAGTGGAATCCAATGTGTTTTGGAGGTCAAAAAGAAATGCCCCCTTAAACAGGACTTGAAATGGAAATCAATGTATATGGACTCAGCGCTAATAGTATTTTTACCAGTGTGATCTCAGGCACAGAACCTACACCCCAGAGGGTTCCCACAGTTCCCTTGTACCGCAGAACAACTAATTTCAGATTGAAGCGCCACGCCACTGATTGATAGTCCAGATACAATTCTATTACTGTATAGCGTCAGATAGAGGATCCAATGTTATTCCGGGGTCCAAAACATGCCCCCTTTATCAGGGCGCAGTAAATAACCATACACCCCGGCGTCTGGATCCTTTCTGGAGGCGCCATTGATGTCACTCAGCCCTGTGGGGGGATGCAACCAGAGAACCTCGCATTTCATAGAACGCGTCAGCCTGATCCAGCCAGCCCTGATCGCATAGCGGCGATC
>NW_017306441.1:931404-943253 GCF_000935625.1 Nanorana parkeri | reverse complement strand
TGGCCAGGGGCTTCATTTAGCGGAGGTCGTGACGGCGCCCCCCCTCAGTCCTGCGCCCGGGGCAAGCGCACCCCTTCCCGGTTGTTACGCCACAGAAATAAAGACTGGTAAAAAATGTTTTCCTGTGACATGGTTCTCAATGGATCTCCCTCATGTTGGAAAGATATACTCTCACTTCCTGTTGCGTGAACAGCACAGGAAGTTAAGGGAGATCTCACTGTTGATACAGACAAGCACGGACAACCTGACCGCAGTTTTAACCTCATCCAATCTATCCAAAATAAAAAAGTACTATATATACACATCTATCTATCTATCTATATATATATATGGATACACTAAGTACATCTCCATTGTCATTTAATATTAAGTTAAAGATTTTAAAAAAAACACCGCGGGTTTGCAGGAACACGCAGCCACTGCAAGAAGAAGGTGAAAACTTTTAGGCAGCTCTTGCCCACAACAAACATGGCGCATCGACTGCGATGCAGGGACGTCACGCTACCGCCGTCGCTTCCTATAAACGCCCCGAAGAAGGGCGCTCCTGATTGGTCCGCAGCTAGCCAGTGTGCTTCCGCCTTCTAATCGCGTGCAGAAAGCGGCGCGGTGTGTAGGTAAGAGGAGGTGAGAAGGGGAGGTGTACCGGGGAAGCGGGTGAGGACGCCGGGCATGTGGCCCGCAGAGCTGACACTTTAGTTACACCGGGAGCTTGCTGGCTTACACCTGTCTGCGAGCAATTTAAAGGGGCAGTCCCTTGAATTACTTGGGGTTGCCTTATGTATTGCATTGGGGGATCTCCTGTGTTGGGAGCCCCTAAACGTCATTGAGAGTACACACACTTGGGGTGACGTGCTATGGTGAGGCCTGTGCAGTGCGTGCCTGATCAATATCCATTCTTATATTTAGGGCGGGACATTTTGTGACATTTTACTCCCCTCCCGCCCCCTGTGTATATTTCTGGGCTCAGTAGGGTCGTCTCGTGCTTTGGCGCATATATAACGTGCAGTGAATGAAAGATGAAGGATCGGCATGACAGAGGGGCTGCTAGGTGGAGGACAGTAATGGCAGCCTGGGTGGTTTTCATGTGACAGCTTTCTGTTAAAGAGAATCTGTCATGAGCTGTGTGATTTACCTTATTAACCACCGATAGGCTCCCTTCATATGTGTGACCCCCCCCTTGATGCGCTCTTGCTGGAGGGTGCATTCTGACATAATTACATACAGTGCACAAAATTGTATGCGAGGGCCGCTAAATGTCATCAGCCTGATGGCTGGCATCATTCATCCCACTGCCTCTGAGCCCAGGTCATCCTAGACCCGCCCCCAGTCTGTGACCTGACAGTGAAAGGAGAAGCAGCCCAGTGATGAGCTCATTTCTCTGTCACTGTGCTCTCTCCTCTTGACAGTATGCTCCTTGTCATCACATGACTGGTTGGCTCTTTACTGCTCCTACCTCTCACACTCCAGATCCAGTACAGGGACTGCTCAGATACTTGCACTGAGGGGGAGGGGGATGGGGGCATTCAAGCAAACCTGATCACTGATGCATGTTACAATCTCCTTTTGGTTTAGCAACAACTATGCTGTTCAGGGGCCTGACTGATTGGCTTTAAAGTGACATTAAACCCTCAGATTTTTTAACATAAAACAATACTGTAATGTGCGCCTTACTGTAATCCATGGTTGTTTCCCTTCTCTGTGCTGCTCTTCCTTTTAAATCTGTATCTGTTCTCATGTTGGGCAGAACTTCTGTTTTGCAGCAGACTGCCTTGTCTCTGGAATGGATACATGGTGTCTGTGTGTTGGTTTGCAACCTGAGCCAGCACTACAGGAAGAGGCAGTCAGCTGCAAAGGGAAGTTCTCCCCAAGCATGAGAAGACATGAGGATTTAAAAGGAAGAGCAGCAAAGAGAAGGGAAACAACCATGGATTACAGTAAGGCGCACATTACAGTATTGTTTTATGTTAAAAACTCTTGAGGGTTTAATGTCACTTATGCTTATGTAGGCCTTCGCACTACATTTATTATTATTATTATAATGCAGGATGTGTATGGCGCCCACAGTTTGCACAGAGCTTTACAATATAAAGGAGATTGGCAGAGTTACAATACAAGAGGATTAGGAGCTTGCAATCTAAAATCTGATTGTACAATTACATGGTGTAGTGTGTGGCCAGATCTGGATGCTCAGTTCTTCTATAGTAAAGGGAACCTATTGGAACAGAAATCGAACGGCTGCCAGAAGTGTTGGAGACAGCCATCCTCTGTCTAGTTTTACTACATAGTGAGTCCCTGGAACAAGCGTGCAGCTAGTAAAGTATGAAACATCTGAAGTTGTGTTCTGCATTCTTGTTCCAGGTCAGTGACTGACTGGGTAGTGAAGCCAGTGTCAGATGCACCGATAATATTTTTCGGGTACGAGTACCGATGCTTTTCCACAACTACTCACCGATACTAATTACTGATAACTTTTTTTAGTGCCATGTGACCGTTTTTCTAAAACAATACAGACAAATGATTTTAGGACAGTGGTGCAGGGCCAGTCCCAGCTGCAGGTGCTCGCCACTGGTTGTTTTGCCACTGGCTCCAACCTGTAGAGGGACTACAAATCCTAGCAATACACTATACAGCAATGCAGAATAATACCCCCAGCTATAGAGGACTACACATCTCAGCAGTACACTATACATCAATGTAGAATAATAACACCAGCTATAGAGGACTACAAATCCCAGCAATGCAGAATAATACCATCAGCTATAGAAGACAAAAAATCCCAGCAATACACTATACATCAATGTAGAATAATAACACCAGCTATAGAGGACTACAAATCCCAGCAATGCAGAATAATACAATCAGCTATAGAGGACTACAAATCCCAGCAATACATTATGCAGAATAAAGCCCAGGACAAAAAAGGCAGGCAATATTTCTAAAGTAGCCATGCTGTTTAGGAGCAGTTTTGCTGCCCCGTACTCTGTGCTCCGGGGGGAAGGGGAAATGTGCGGGCTGGCGGAAGCGCTGTAAATGGGAGCCACGTGGTTATTATTCTACAGGTATTATAGAGGCAACAGTTTGCGCAGCGCTTTACAATATAAGGAAGACATTACAATCACAATTCAAGACAAGATGGTAAGGAGGGCCCCGCCCCTGAGGGCTTACAATCTAAAAGGGAGGGGCAAGTGATGCATGAGGAGGTAGCTGTGTGGGGCTGAATTGTTTGAGAATGTGATGGTTGAGTTGTTAGGTTGAGGTGGGATAGGCTTCCCTGAAGAGATGAGTCTTAAGGGATCGCTTAAAGGCAGTCAGACTGGGAGATAGACGGACAGGTTGGGGTAGAGAGTTCCATAGGATGGGAGAGATTCTAGTGAAGTCCTGGAGGTGAGCATGGGGAGGAGTTCATGAGGGAGCTGGAAAGCAGGAGGTCTTGTGAAGAGGGGACGGTTAGTGATACTTAGACAAGGTTTGAGATATGGCCGGGGACAGAGTTGTGGATGGCTTTGTAAGTGTCCCCAAGAAAGCTTGCAAGGTCCCCAGACCAAAAGGAGCACTTAACCCTTGCAATGCTGGGATAGCCCGACTGGAAGTGTTACGTTTTTTTATATTCTACCCGGAGTTCTTTAAGCGTTTCTGTATCTATATGGCAGGGGCAGTGATGAGGTTGTATTCACCCATTTGATCATTTTTGTTGCCATCTGTCATATTTGGTAGATTCCTTGTGCTGGTGTCAGGACACTCGGACGTCACCGATTTATTATTATAGATCTAATGTAACGTTCTACTCTTGTAGGTTACTTCCATGAACACATCTAAAGCCTCCTTCATCCGCTCGGTGTGAAGTCAGGTAGGTGATGCTCTCATGTCTGTTTAGGCTAGAGGTGAAAGATGTTTAATAAGCATTTGGTGTGTTGAAAAAACAAAAAGTTTCATTTTAAAATCTGGATCCGGCCTGTTTAGGCAAACATGGGCCGAATGGGAGACTTTCCCCTTTAAACGAAATCCCCTTTCACACCTAGGCATTTTGTCCCTCAAAGGTAAGCTCAACACAACGCATCAAGACAAGGAGGCCCATTAATTTTTATGGCCCTTGTTCACAGCTGAGTGTTTTGTCACAAGCGGAGAAAAAGCCCGTCACTGGAAAGTACACAAGCTGCTTTTTGGTTCCATAGACTTCAATGGGAAACTTTGTGCGACAAAACGTTGAGGTGTGAACGGGCCATAGAAATGAATGGGATTCCTTGTCTTGATGCGTTTTGTTGCGCTTACCTTTTAAGTGACAAAACACTCCGGTTTGAACAAGGGCCATTGAAATGAATGGGATTGCTGGTCTAAAAGGACTATTGGGTAACCTTTTTATCCCTTAGTTCTCTTTAGGGTCACGGGAGGACATATACTGAGGTCCCCCTGTGACCCAAAGCTCAGTATATAGTGAGCTATTGCTTGCTATATACTGAGTGATGCAGCCGCGACAGATCCCGACACTACTGTCGAGATCCACCCCTCTGCCTGATTAACACTAGCTCCGGTGCGTTCCAGCACGATGCGCTGCTTGAGCCCATCTCGGCCGGCTTTCTGCGTTCAGGGTAGGGGGTGTTTTGAAGTCAATGGCACCACAGCCACGCCCCCGCCCACAGTGCGATCACCCGCACCAGAACGCGTGGCAAAACAATGCCTGCGTTCTGGTCCAGTGCGCTCGGGGGGGAAAAAATGCTCCAGGCACTATATTTTTCAGATCGCACTGGACCGGAACGGTAAACTTGCATCTCCACAATATAACCATTTGAAAATGCATCGGCTATCTTGAGCCTGCCTTCAATTCCCGTCTAAATGACCTCCATCATTCATCAATCACTTCAGCCTTCTCGCTCTCTCTCTCTCTCCTCTCCTTCTGTTTCTCTCTTTCTCTCCTCTCTTTGTCTCTTTCTCTTCTCTTTCTCTCTCTCTCTCTCTCTCTCTCTCTCTCTCCTCTTCTTTCTCTTTGTCTCTTTCTCTTCTCTCTCTCTCTCCTCTTCTTTCTCTTTGTCTCTTTCTCTTCTCTCTGAAAATGCATCGGCTATCTTGAGCCTGCCTTCAATTCCTGTCTAAATGACCTCCATCATTCATCAATCACTTCTGCCTCCTTCTCTCTCGAGCGGGGAGCAGGCACATCTGAAGGAATCCCAGGGATGTATTCCACCAAAGCAAAGTGCAGCAGACACACCCAGTGATCACATTATTTAGTCTCAAATTGGTTATTTTTTAATAATTTGATTGAAAAACAATTAATTACATATTGATCAGGAGGCAGGGGGGAACCAGGAAGGTATTTTATGCATGCACTACACTTCAGCTTTAAATTTTCCTGCCATAATTGATTTATGTTAACTGAATTTGCTGAATTAATATGTCTGTACTTGGGGCCCATTCACACCAGAACGCAGTGCACTCCAATGTACGTGCATTCATGCGTTACATTAGGCAGCTCATTTACAATGCATAGACTTATACCCCAATGCATTGCCCCTGTTTGGTGCACTGCCATGTCTTACAGCAACATGGTGATGTGGATGAACCCTTACTATTCGCCCCACTGGGGCAGTGATTTTACAGTTACAGGCACCCAAAAATGAGAACCACCTGTCGCTTCCATGGGTCCGATGCGTCGCGTTGGCTGCTGCAAGATCTCCCTGACACACTTCGGATTGCCTGCCCACCTTGGGAGTCTTGGTTATTCCCACCCACATTGCGTGTTTCAGATTTTCATGTTGCTTTCTCCATAATATCAAAAAAGAAAATCCATCAGGGAGAGTGTTAATGCCCCATAATGACCACAGACCCAGATACACAATAGAGAGAACTGAGTAGTCTCCAGATGCTCTGACCCAGATACACAATACAGAGAACTGACGAGTAGTGTCTGCAGATGCTCTGACCCAGATACACAATACAGAGAACTGACGAGTAGTGTCTGCAGATGCTCTGACCCAGATACACAATACAGAGAACTGACGAGTAGTGTCTGCAGATGCTCTGACCCAGATACACAATACAGAGAACTGACGAGTAGTGTCTGCAGATGCTCTGACCCAGATACACAATACAGAGAACTGACTAGTAGTCTCCAGATGCTCAGATACACAATACAGAGAACTGATGAGTAGTCTCCAGATGCTCTGACCCAGATACACAATACAGAGAACTGACGAGTAGTCTCCCAGATGCTCAGATACTTAATACAGAGAACTGATGAGTAATGTCTGCAGATGCTCAGACCCAGATACACAATACAGAGAACTGCTAAGTACAGTCTTCAAGAGATGTATTACTTTTGGGAGGACTACAACACTACATGATTAGCAGTGACGCGATGCTCGGCGAGGTAAGTAAGAAGACACCTGACACTGACTCGAGTATAAGCCGAGGGGGGCACTTTTCAGCCAAAAAAATGGGCTGAAAATCTCTGCTTATACTCGAGTATATACGGTAGTTTTGTGTGTGACCCTGTGTGGGTGCCTTGCATTGACACTTCTTTTCTTTTTGGCAGTTTCTGGTCTGGATGAGCGAAGATGCTGCAATGACTGAGTCGGAAGAGACCGTCCTTTACATAGAGCACCGGTATGTGTGCTCAGAGTGTGGAGTGGACTTCCCCAACCTGGAAGATGCTGTTGTGCACCAACAAAGCCATCCAGCTGCCACCCCAGAAACCCAGTATCAGGTGCTGGATCTCGGTTCCCACGAGAGCCAGTATCAATGCCTGGAATGTGGGCAGCTGCTGTTGACTCCCAGCGACTTGCTTGCCCACCAGGAGCTGCATATTAGGTTACTCGCTCCTCCAAAGCCAGAAAGCCTGAAAGCCAAGCGGCCATCTCGCAGTGAAATCCACTATGAGTGCCAGGAATGCAAAGCCTTGTTCAACAGCCAGGATATGTGGCTGGCCCATAGATACACTCACATGGAACCCCAGAATGTGCCACAGTCCAAGGTGCTGTTACAAACCGAGGACCACGTTATGGATGACTCGATACAGCTCATGTGTGACCCCTCTACACCTGGTGAGGTCCACCTTGTCGCTGGTCAGCAGCATTTTCATGTTCCAACCTCTTCATCTGCTGGGGTCTCCCATACCCAAGTGTTGGTGGACCTGGAGCATTCCTATAAAAAGAGTGAGGGTGTAACAGAGGAGTGTGCGGTCGAAGTTTTGTTTTATAAGTGCTCCGAGTGCACTCAGCTTTTCCAAAGCCCTGGAGAGTTCCTGGAGCACCAAGCCACCCATTTCCAAGGGCAGGGAAATTCCATAGAAGCTAGCGGTCAGTCAGACGAGGCAGCTCAGCCTATGGCTACTGCACAAATGGTCGAACAGCTAGTTAACGAGGCTCCTCCCCCTGACCATTTCAGACAGGTAAACGAAGTTGTCCCGGTTCCTCCAGAAGGGGAACAAGTAGCAGCTCCAAGTGATGTTACATTGTCTTGTGCTTCATGCAAAGCATCTTTTAAGAGTGACAAAGAACTTCAAACTCATTTATTATCTTATACGTCTGGCCCCTTTAACTGTCCCCTATGCAGTAAAGTGTTCCCTACACACCCAGAGGTAGGCGAGCACCTTAAATCACATCAAAGTGAACATCATTTTCTCTGCATGGACTGCGGCCTGGGCTTCGCCAGCGAATCTGTGCTGGTCAATCATCGCCGGACCCACCAAGCCAACCCTTTGTACTCCTGTGAATGCGGCCAGACGTTCGTCAACATGACGAAATTCCTTTACCACCGCCGAATGCACAGCACCAAAACCCGGGAACCCGTGCAGGAGGAAGAAAAGAAATCGGACTGCACTTTCTTTACCCCTGTCGGGGGCTTTTTGTGCTCCACTTGCGGTAAATCGTTCCCTCTGATGTCTCAGCTGTTGCGCCACCAACGTTTTGTGCACACGCTGGAGAGAAGCCACAAGTGCCCAACTTGCAGCAAACCATTCAAAAAGCGTTCCCATCTTCGCAACCACATGCTGACTCATACAGGGGAGCGGCCATTTTCTTGCAATGTCTGCAGCAAATCATTCAACGCTCAGGCTAATCTGCTGCGGCACAAGCTTACCCATACCGGGGAGAAGCCGCACAAGTGCCAGCTCTGTGGCAAGGCATTCAGCCAGTCTTCGACGCTCCAGCAGCATCTGGTAGTGCACAGCCAGACCTACCCGTACAAATGCACAGAGTGCGGTGTTAGCTTTCACCGTCCCTACCGCCTTCTCATGCACCAGTATCACCATACCGGGGAATACCCGTACAAGTGCCAAGTTTGTGGCCTATCTTTCCTGCTCAAGAGGTTGCTGGAAGTCCACGAACTTGGCCACCGCGGCGAAGAGCCTTTCAGATGTGTAGACTGCGGTGCCAATTACCCATCTTCTCAGCGTTTAAAAGATCATCGTTGTAACCGGACTGGAAGTGGAGCGGGAGACAAATTAGAGTGCCCAGTTTGCGGCAAGAAAGTGAATTCTGATGCCCGGCTCAATGCACACGTTTCAGCCCAACACACAGGAAGTAGAAATGCCACTGGGTGCTTGGCCAAGGTTAAGCAACCCCCGCCGGCACAGAGCAAACCGAAAGTAGGCTCCAGAAGCCTGGAGTGCCCCGACTGCCATAAGACCTTCAGCACGGAAACGTCTTTGCAAGTTCACCGCCGAATTCACACCGGGGAGCGACCTTACCCTTGTCAAATTTGCGGCAAAGCCTTTCGACAGTCCACCCACCTCAAGGACCACATCCGCCTTCACACGGGTGAGAAGCCCTTCAAATGCGATGTTTGCGGCAAAGCTTTTACCATCGCGGTGCGTCTAGCCGAGCACAAGCGTATTCATACAGGCGAACGGCCCCACGCCTGCTCCGAATGCGGCCGGGCATACCGTTCGTTCTCCAACCTGTGGAAGCACAGGAAGCTTCACCGCGAGCAGGCTCTACCACCGCCAGGTCACGGGTCCCACGCCTCGGACCTCTCCAACACCGTGGCTATAGTAGAGACTGTAGAAACCATTCCCATTATAGAGACCGTGGAAATTTTCCCCGAAGGCAGCGCCATAAGTGTGCAGGATATCCAGTTTGAGACCTTGCAGGTGGAGAATATACACTTGGGTAACATTCAGATCGGTACCTTGTAAATGAAGTCTGCTTTATGATTGTCCATAATGATAGGAACAGCATGTGCTTTGCCGGAGCTACTGAAGAGTTATCTGTTCGGAGGCGTGCGGTGTGTTACCAGTTTTGCTGATGCCTCCACTGTTGAAATCTGCTTTATGTCCTTCCAGTATGACATGTTGTTGAAATGCATATTTTAATTAAACCCTCCTAGTTATTTACCTTTTTATTAGTGACAGTCCCTCTGTTTGATATTTTTGTGCTACGGCTGGTAAGAAAAGTGCAAACATGGTGACCTCTGCAGTTATATCACCTTCTTTTTTCATTTCTGTGCTTGCTTCAAGATGTCATAGGTTAGTCCCTTTTTAAAGGAGAACTATGAGGGGGGATGCTTTTCACTCACCTCATAGTTCTTGCCGACCTGTGACAATGAGACTGTCACAGGTCGGCTCAGTAGATCGGGAGGTGAGCGAAAATATACCGGCGTTCGCTCACCTCTCGATCCTGTCACGGCTCTCTGCCGTGACAGGGGAGGGGCTGGATTCCCCGCGCTGACTGGCGGAACAGACAGACTAGATAGGCAGAGCCAGCTGTCACTCACGCAGCTGGGCGGATCTCGACATCGATGTCGGGGATCTGCTGCGGCTTCTCAGTATACCGCGAGCTGTAGCTCGCGGTATACTGAGCTTAGGGTAACGGGAGGACGCTAGTTTGTGTCCTCCCGTTACCCTAAGGAGAACTGGGGAAAAGCCCTGACCCCATAGTTCTCCTTTAAAGCAAACCTGTCATATAAAAAAAAAAAGACAACTGGTGGTCAGATCCTGGGTATTAGGTGTCACACCCCTATTTTAGTCAAAAAAGGAAGGTGGAGTAAAGTGGGGCTTTTAAGGCACCAAATCGCCGAGTCACAAAAAGCATCAAAGATTGGCTAAAAACATTATTTTAGTAATTAATGGATAAAAGAAATGGCCATGATAAAAAAACTGGAGAGACAAACATTGAAACCCCCGATATTCACTCCATCCACTCAGTTCCAGATTGGAGTATATATGGGATAACTTAATTGATATATAGCTTGATAGAAAATATGACACATATAACATTAGTTGGAACACATGATGGAATTAAATAGCGTCAGTAGTTCACAAAGTCTTAGCTGGAAGATAAGGGGTGGATGATAGTGAACATTCAACGCGTTTTGCGCATATATCGCGCTTCATCAGGAGAGGGGGGTAATCTGATGGAATTATAAGAAGGCAGTATAAGTTATCTGACCATATACAATAAACTAAAAGCCAAACCTACTCTCCCATCTGGTGAGAAGCTCCCTTTGATGCCCAAACGTGCCTAAAGTTCCACTCCAATCCTCACCACCACCTCGGAAAAGTTGCCTGCAATTACTCTCAGTAGCCAGTATTGTCTTTAACTACACTCTATGCTATGGCTCCATGGGACAGTGCTGAGGCGCAGGCATTGACTTTTTAATTTTTTTTTTATATGATTGCTTTAAAGGGGCATTCTGTGCATTTCTGAGTGCAAGTAGATGAATGACACAGTATGCACCGTCACTCAGAAAAGCATCTGATGCCCAAACCACTCAGGCTTTTTATCCAATATCTGGTCCATGTCAGACATTGACGTTCTTGGGTGGCCATTAGTGAAGTAATTAAAGGTACTGAATGGCCTTCAATATCCATTGCCTGTGTGATCAAGGTCTAAGTGAACCTGTCATGATAAAAGAAACATTAGTGTGGGTGAGTGGTGATCAATTTGCATTGCTTCTTAGGTTCTGATTATAGTGCCAGTATAAAATTTAGGCTGCTAGTACCTCTAGCCATACAGAGCCCTGAGATACACTATATTGCCGAAAGTATTGGGACGCCGGCCTTTACACGCACATGAACTTTAATGGCATCCCAGTCTTAGTCCATAGGGTTCAATATTGAGTTGGTTCCGCCCTTTGCCGCTATAACAGCTTCAACTCTTCTGTGAAGGCGTCGGTATAAAATGAAGATTCACTACAACTTTGACGTATTCTGTCGTATTTGGAGTGCTGGTTACATCTATATACAACGATCCCCAAACTGCTCCCACAAAGTTGGGAGCATGAAATTGTCCAAAATGTCTTGGTATGCTGATGCCTTAAGAGTTCCCTTCACTGGAACTAAGGGGCGGAGCTGCAGCTTCTCGGCTATGGAAACCCATTCCATGAAGCTCTCTACGCACTGTTGTTGTGCCAATCTGAAGGCCACACGAAGTTTGGAGGTCTGTAGCTATTGACTCTGCAGACAGTTGGCGACTTGTGTGCTTCAGCATGCACTGACCCCGCTCTGTCATCTTACGTGGCCTACCACTTCCTGGCTGAGTCGCTGTTGTTCCCAGTTGCTTCCACTTTGTTATAATACCAGTAACAGGTGACCGCGGAATATTTAGTGACAAGGAAATGTCATGGATGGACTTATTGCACAGGTGGCAACCTATCGGGTACCACGCTCGAATCCACTGAGCTGAGAATGACCCATTCTTTCACAAATGTCTGTAGAAGTGTCTGCATGCCGAGGTGCTTTATTTTATACACCTGTGGCCATGGGGGTGATTGGAACACCTCAATCCAATGATTTGGAGGGGTGTCCCAATACTTTTGGCAATATAGTGTAGATTTGAAGAAGAGCATTAAAGGAGCGCCAAAAAGGACAAATCGATGAAACTGTTATTTGCAAATTATCTTTTATTAGAGATTGATAG
>NW_017306441.1:928102-931383 GCF_000935625.1 Nanorana parkeri | reverse complement strand
CTTTATGTGCAAAATACAGATGCTTGGCAATGGATTGCTGCCTTGACATCTCACTAAATTGAGACGTCTATCACAGAAACAGATGAGGAACTGCGAGGTTTGCTGCAGCAGGTGTACTTTACTGAGTCGGTTGCTCTGCTGCACATTTATATCCTTAGGAGGGGGAATTCTGTTCCAGAATCGTGTTGGTTCTCTGTGTAATAAAAGACCACATCACTTTCTCTTGTGCTGGTATGATTGGCTGAGCTTGGCTAATGTAGCTCTATAAGAGGTAAGGCACAGTGCTTCTTTGTATAAGAACTGCGGACAGTAACTTTAATGCCTTGTTCCCACTGCGCGATAAGCAAAGGCGCGTTTGTCGCGTGTCGCGTGCATTGAGCAAGCTTGAATCGCGGCTAAGTCCGCTCAAAAAAGGGTCCTGCTGTAGCGACACACCACCCGCGACAGCAGGACCCTTTGCCCCATTGGATTGCATTGGAGCGCGATAACGCGCAGTAATTTGCCGCGATATCGCGGGAATTACCGCGCGATAAATCGCTCAATGTGAACGGGGTCTTAAGGAAAGGGGGGGGGGGAGTTGCAAAAGGCTTCCTTTTCATGGAGGACATCCATACATGTGATATATGCTTTTCTAAACAAATCCAGTCACATTCAGTTATATCCAACGCTGAGTTCTACGGCCAGTTGTCTGGGCACAACGTCTGATATGCTTCAGTTCCTTTTCCATGGCACATTTTTAGGAGATAGGTTGCCAGGTGTTTCCTCCAACCCTTCCATCTGCACAGGCTTGGGACTGATGTGCAGAATGCGATCACACGTGAATAGCCAATTTGCACATCCATACGAGGGCCAACTAGACCGGAACGAATTACCTTCCAGCATGTCTGGAGTGGGGAGGAGACCCATTTAAGCACAAGGGGAAAACACACAAACTTCCCACAGTGTCCAGGGTTTGAACCGAGGATCCCATTGCAGCACTAAGTCTGTGCTGCCCACATCACAATATATGTAAACCCAAAATCTTTTTTTTTTTTTTAGTAGGTGATAAACATGCCTCATTACTTTTTCCCTGAAGCTGATGGAGGCTACCAATGCCAATTCTCTACCTCACCATCAGCAGTTGCATTGTTTGTCAGCCAGCTGTGGGAGCTCCTCCAGTTGGACATTGGGCAGCTTATCTGATAGACCTGGGAGGTAGCCCAGTGGCCAACAGAAGGAAGGCACATGGCAGGCTTATAACACTGCTGAAGTTTATAAGGCTGGTCATAAATGCTACTTTGTTTTTTTTCCTCTTTCCCGTGTTCGGTCCATGGGGTTAAAAACTCTTGACTACCCCCTACCTACACTAAATGGCATGGATGGAGGACTCTTCCTCTGCCAGCCCCCACAGCAGTTGGAATACCTGAACAGTAACTTCAGCTGACTGGCCAAGTTTAGCTTTATGACCATGTTTCATGGTCATATATTACTACTTCTGTCCGTGCGTTCCTGCGTTCCAGTGACCACTCCCCCTATTTCTTGTGTGGAGTCCCAAAGTCAAGAAGTGACGTCTATTCTTCCCAATGGGGTCGGAGACGGGAATAAAAATTGGACCAAATGGTACTATGGCCAAAATGCGGTGCATCCCTAGCCTCTCTTCCCCGTGGGGGGGGGGAGGGTGGGTCTATGACCCCTCCAATCCCCACTGCTTTCTCCCGTGTCGTCGGAAGGGGGCACAGAGGATCCAGCTGCTGGCGCTCAGCCGGGGAGGAGAGAAGCTTTCAGGAAGTGGGGAGGAGGCAGCTATCAGAATGCAGACTTGGGCTGACCATGCTGAAATGTGGGAGGGGCCATTGCTAAATGTAATGACTGGTTGCAATTTGGGACTTCTACCCTTGAACTTGCTCTACTCCGGGGTGGTCACAACCCCACCTGGCCTTTAACTTTGCCATACACTAGGGGGTGGGTCTATTTATATACTACTGGCATGGCCTTTTGAGAATATCTGAGTGTTCATTCTGTGTAGATATATACCAAAACAAATATTCTTTAGTTTCTTTACAATGGAATTTTTATTTTTGCATTTTTTTTCACGTAATATCACATTATGGCCACTAGATGGCTCTGGCATCATAGAAACAAAATACTTGTATCCTCTGCTCCTTTAGCGCCATCTCGTGGCCATAATGCGATATTTCTTACAAACATTCGAAAATTCCACTAAAGAAGTAAAAGTAAGAATGTTCGTTCTAGCCTTGGCACTGCAAATTGTATGTCAATAGAACCCTATGGAGCACTGTGTAAAGCCGGCTGAATGCTGCACTGACTTGCCAATCAATATCATGCGGTACCTGAGCTGGGACTACACATACTTTTATCTAAGCGATAGCGGACGCTGGAGCGGGACGAGTAGCTTTCCGGCCGTTGTAATTAAACGGCCGGCCGGGAGCTTTACATTGAAGCGATAGGGCGTCTCTACAGATGCCCGACCGCTTGTATAGGAGCAGCTGTCACTGCCGTTGTCGGTCCCGAGACCCGCTGTGCCCGGGCGACCGACACGGCTGCTCTGTGACAGGAGATCAAAGAGAGTTCGGTACACAAACGCCCTCCGACCTCCTCTCCGGTCCCCCAATGCAGGAAGTGATGTATATTACATCACTTCCGCATTCAGCTGTCCCTTTCCGGCTTCAGAAGCTGGTGAAGATCTCTGCTTCATCCGCTTCTCTGGGGGTCACTAGGTAACGGGGGTTCTTGGAGACCCCGATGTCTCCAAAAAGAGGACCTGTCATGTAAATTGGCTATCACATAGGGGACTTCTTATCCCCGTATGTGATGGCAATGAAGTTAAGTGTAACAAAAATTAAGCATAAAAAACTATTTTTTTAGTCCCCGCCCCACATACACACACACACACGCGCGCGTCAGGTGCACCTATGTGCAAAAACGACGATTGTGCCGCACATATTACATATCGCCGCGAACGTCGGAGTGAGAGCAATAATTTTAGGGCCATTAATTACTGATAACACTAAACTGATGAGCGGTAAAAGCTTTTAAAGCGTCGCCTATGGCCAATTTTTGGTGCGGTAGTTTTGCGCATGCGCGCAATTTTAAGGCTTGACATGTTTGGCGTCTATTTTCCCGACGTGACCCTGTCTTTTTTATATTTTACCAAAAATATGGGTAAGAATAAATGTTTTATAACAACGGAGGGAAAACATTTTTTTTCGAAATTGATGGTACTTTTTTTATTGTATAGTAAAAAATAAGCCCCCCCCCCCCCCCCCCCGCTCCTCCCCCCC
>NW_017306441.1:920416-927987 GCF_000935625.1 Nanorana parkeri | reverse complement strand
TATAGTAAAAAATAAGCCCCCCCCCCCCACCCCACAATCCCCCAGTGGTGATTACATACCTCCAAAAGAAAGCTCTGTGTCCCCAAAAGAATGTTAACATATATTGCAAGGCTCTAGTCCGGTCATGCTGACTATTGACATGTTTGACTGACTGGTGAGACACCCTCAAATATTTCAAGCCCTGGTGATCAGGAAATGTTACTGACATCTGTAAGTTTTGGCAGCAGGAGTGCTGACCAATCGCAGGTTGCGGGGCATTGAGCTCGGGCAGTGATGTGCTGTGCGTTACTTTCTGCACACAGGGCACCTTCTGCCGCCGTGAAGTGTGTCGGAGTCCTGCCATCGTGGACGCGTCTCGCTGTTTCTGGCTCCCCTCCAGCACTGAGCTGGTCTTTTTTTATTGTCAATGGCTTCAGAGCGGCTCAATCAGATGTCACGTGATGACAACACTGACCGAGTGCTGAAAGCTGAAGTTTAATCTGCTCATGTTCCGGTTCCTTCTTCCCCCATCAGCATGCTAATGAAAATATTCTCTAAAACCTCTACGTACCCCATTTTAGGCCTTGTAACACCGTCCCTTGGTCTGCGTGCTGCACTATGCAATGAAGGCTGATAATGGGACCGTGGGGTGCTATGCATAGCTCCCTATATAGCGTAGACCACCCTAGGTAATGCCCCCGTGTGATGATTAGCCTCTGTGATTGAAAGGGACATTCAGGCTGGGGAGGAAAGAGCCGGATGATGATGCTGGGTGTGCTCCAGCCAGGAAATGAAGCAGGCTCTATATGCAGCTTCAATACAGTCTGCTAATGCATCTCCCCCCCCCCCCCTTTTGGAGAAATTGGAAGACAAGATTGAGCAGGTCTACATTTCATTAAGTCACAGCTGACCCCTCAGTTACCTGCTGCCAGAGTAAGCTAATCCTTCATTGACCCGTGTCCAATATATATCCATTCACCATCTATATCCCCCCAGTGACCAAATCTGTGTACATTTACCCCTCAGTGGCCAATCTTCAGTCTATGCACATTTACCCCTCAGTGACCCATCTTCAGTCTATGCACATTTACCTCTCAGTGACCCGTCTTCATTCTATGCACATTTACCCCTCAGTGACCCGTCTTCATTCTATGCACATTTACCCCTCAGTGACCCGTCTTCATTCTGTGCACATTTACCCCTCAGTGGCCAATCTTCAGTCTGTGCACATTTACCCCTCAGTGACCCATCTTCATTCTATGCACATTTACCCCTCAGTGGCCAATCTTCAGTCTATGCACATTTACCCCTCAGTGACCCACCTTCATTCTATGCACATTTACCCCAGTGGCCCATCTTCAGTCTGTGCACATTTACCCCTCAGTGGCCCATCTTCAGTCTGTGCACATTTACCCCTCAGTGACCCATCTTCATTCTATGCACATTTACCCCTCAGTGGCCCATCATCAGTCTATGCACATTTGCCCCTCAGTGACATGTCTCTATAGTATGGACATTACCTGCTTGTTCTTACCCCTCAGTGACATGGTGTAGCAATGTTGTCATTTACAATGCTTTGGTTGAGGGGTTTTTAGATTCCTTTGCCTCATTTTCCAGAACCCAGATAGCTTTACTATAACTTTAATTATCTATGTAACACATTCTGCTGTTATGTCTTCTGTGCAATAAACCGCACAATCTGTCTCTACATCAAATAATGATAGATGAATATGATGTGGCACGGCACACAGGATGCGTGGAGACCATCAGAGCAAACATTGGCCCACATCGTGCACATGCATCCTTTTAATGTCTCCAGCTATAACGGTCCCCTGAAGACCACGTCATCCTGACACCTACGCCACCCACCCATCCACTGCTGTGAACTGACAGCGCATCTTTCATTCCAATCTGCAGACTGACAGACACATCCACTCCCCCCCCCAGCCTCTTCTCCCCAGTCTAGGGACCGCTGATGTCATCAATTCTTATCCAGGTCAATTGACTTGCATTAGACGTAAGGACAGCAAGGGACATTCAAGCCAGAGCGTAGTGCAACAATCCCCCCCCCCCCCCCCCCTTATCATTTTTCCTAATTTGTTGCATTACCACCTGGAATTCAAATGGATTTTGGTGGGTTTGTATTATTTGATTTACACATCATGCCTACCACTTTGAAGATGCAAAAATCTGTTTTATTGTGATACAAACAGGAAACAAGACAAAAAAACCCGGCAGAAAACGTGAGCGTGCATAACTATTCACCCCCCCATAATCAATACTTTGTAGAGCCACCTTTTGCAGCAATTACAGCTGCAAGTCTCTTGGGCTAAGTCTGTATATGCTTGTCACATATAGCCACTGGGCTTTTTGCCCATTCTTCAAGGCAAACCTGCTCCATCTCCTCCAAGTTGGATGGGTTTCGCTGGTGTACAGCAATCTTTAAGTCATGCCACGGATTCTCAATTGGATTGAGGTCTGGCCTTTGACTCGGTAACTAGGGTTCCAAGACATTTCAATGTATCCCCTTAAACCACTCGAGTGTTGCTTTAGCAGTATGCTTAGTGTCATTGTCCCGCTGGAAGGTGAACCTCTGTCCAATCTCAAATCTCTGGCAGACTGAAACAGTAATGTATTGCTGGGATTTGCAGTTCTCTATAGCTGATGCAGTTCTGCATTGCTGTATAATGGTATTGCTGGGAATTGTAGTTCTCTATAGCTGTTGTTAGTCATTATTGCTGGGACTTATAGTCCTCTATAGCTGATAGTATTCTGCATTGTTGTGTAATGTATTGCTTGGAATTGTAGTTCTCTATAGCCAATGCCATTCTGCAATGCTGTACAATGTATTTCTGAGATTTATAGTCCTCTACAGCTGGTGGTATTATTCTACATTGCTGTATAATGTGTTGCTAAGATTTGTAGTCCCTCTACAGTTAGGTAGTGTACCAGGGTCGCAGCAGTCGTACACGCGCACAGCACTGACGAGGCATCCCTCCACTACCAGTGTGCTATAATTTTCCTCAACCCATTAATTCCTCAACCCCATTTAATCGGATGACTCGGCCCCACTGGAAGTGACACATAGGGGTGTCGAGGCTGGGTGACACCCAGAGCAGTAACCGAGTGTCACCCCGCCGAGTGTCACCCCGTGTCATACCTGCCGGCGGCCATCTTGGTGATGAATGCCGGCAGTTAGAGGAGGGGACAATCACCCGGCAGAATAGATGAGGTATGCCGCCGTGTCCCCTTCTCTCTCCTGATACTGTCGGGTGTTTGGTCCATGACCCCCCCACACACACACACCCGATCCGCCCAGTGCATATGCCCACACTAACCTGACACTTCCAGTCACCAGACCCATCGATCTCAAGCAGCAACACAGTTAATACCAGCTGCACCTCTCCAACGCTTTCATTTTTTGGTGTAACTGTATTTTATTTTGAAGTCATGTTTAAATACAATTAAATTAAAATTATTAAATCAAAACAATCTAAAATATAAATAATCAACGTCCCCCCTCAGCGGGCCGCGGTAAAATTATCAAACGTTGACCGGTCCGTGGCGATAAAAAGGTTGGGGAGCACTGATCTAAGGCACTGCTACTTCCACCAGATTTGAAAATGTCACTACTGTGCTGCTCAGTTCTTGCTGGAGCTAAAACTGTACCTGAGGTACTGCTGTGCAAAGATCTCCCTACTTCTGCTTCATTCTTCCTATGGATCTAACGTTTCTGTACCTCTCCTGTTTTTTGTTGAACAGTTATCAAATCACCAGTCATTAGATGGGGAGCTCTGACAAGAAGAAGCCAAGCCCTGCCTCCACTGAGATGGCCATCTCTACACAGAGATACAGCTCAAAACAAGGAAAATACTGCAATATGGCCACTAGATGGAGCCGTGGAGCATAGGAATTACTTATTAGCTATGCTCCTCAGCTCCATCTAGTGGCCATAAATGCCTATTTCCTATGCTCCTCGGCTCCATCTAGTGGCCATAAATGCCTATTTCCTCTGCTCCTCTGCTCCATCTAGTGGCCATATTGCAGTATTTACCTCATCCACTTTATTATGGATTAATTACATTCAACCCGGGAAGAAAATATACCAATAACATTTGTTTCTGCCTCCATTCACAGATACATGTCGTTTTGCAGGTTGAATGATTTGGAAATGTTTTTATAAGTACACCCATCTTAGATATATCATATACTGTATGTGTGAGGCAGTAAGCAGCCTGCTATGGGCTTGTTTTGGAATACCTCTACTACATTACAAACCAGGAAAGCAAATGGTCATCAGACTATTAACAAAAGCAAGTCGGGTGAACTGGTACAGTATGCCAATGTGAAGGTAAAAAAAACCGCCAACGCCCTAAACAGGTAAGCTGTTCTCTTTACATATTTCAAGGCTTTATTGTGGACGCGGTGCACCTTTTAAGTGTCATGTTGACTATGAATCTCGCGTGTAGTTGAGCCCTAGGGGCGCTTCTCGCTCTTTTGCCATTTTCTGCGGATAAAAGTAAAAGGCTGCACAGACGGTCATTAGATTTTAGGAATGAGACGAGAACATTTTGTGCCCGGTAATTTTCTTAGCACTCAACATACAAAATGAGGAAGTTACATTCAAAGAACTCCATTATTCAGACATCAATTGCACCTCATTGATTTCTGACTGAAGACTCTACCAAGATTTTACCGTAACAAAATGTATTTCAAATGGTTTGGATTGAGAAATTGCTCATTGATCTCGGGCTGTTCTGGAGATGACTGCAAACTCAGCAATGCCAAGACCATCAATGCAAAATGAAAGCTGATCTCTTATCCCCCCAACAATGTTGTATTTATTTTCATGGTTATGTTGTGCAATGTGTTTATTGCCTGTCAATTCCAGGGTTCAGTTTCTGAAATGACCTATTGGCAGGGCAGCAGGGGAAGGTCTGTGACCACTCAGTTCTTAAGCCCCTGTGAGATAGAGCAGTGCAGTCACAGACACGCCCCGTCTCTCTTCTGAAGCACATTGCATTCATACAGCATGTAATAAGTAATAGAGTGGGCGGAGCATGTTTTCTTTTAATCCCTCCCTCTATTACCACCCATCAGTTTAATAGCTTTGCTAGAGACTATTCTTAAATAGATATGGAAGCTTTTAAAGCAGTGGTAGGCCACTTAAGTTACAGAGCCTCAAATCTGGCCACTGACCCTTCAAGAGGGCTGCACAATAGCATAGCGTTGAGGTGAATTGCATTGCGTTAGGCAGTCCGTTCAAACAAACTAACTAAGGTTCCCACCCATCCCGTATAAATTGGAATCGGAGCTGCATCCCGTATTGAATATATATGGGACGCCGTTTGTCCTGTATTTCACGGGACCGCACGGCTTCACGACTTAAACGGATTAAGCTGAGTGGTGCCAGCGAGGGCAGAGCCAGCATTCAGAGGACGGAAGCTGTATCTGGGTTCGCCCTCCATCCAGACTTGCTGTTTTGCCGGAAAGAAAGGTGGCAACATTAGCTGTCACGCACCTCAATGCCTGAAAATGTCAGTCCTGCTGCATTTTTTGCAATGTGTAAATGCACACTGAAGAGAAAGTTGAAGTTATCATCGGTGTCAGTGGCCGCAATAAAAACCCCCAGAATTGGTGTCAATGAACACATTGATAACACCCAGCGTTTGTGTAAGTGACCACGATATTAACCACAAGATTGGTGTCATTGACTACAACATTAACTTCCAGAGTTGGCGTCGGTGACCACAATAATAACCCCCCAGCATTGGCGTCGGTGACCCCAATAATAACCCCCAGCATTGGTGTCAGTGACCCCAATAATAACCTCCAGCATTGGTGTCAGTGACCCCAATAATAACCCCCAGCATTGGTGTCAGTGACCCCAATAATAACCCCCAGCATTGGTGTCGGTGACCCCAATAATAACCCCCAGCATTGTTGTCTGTGACCCCAATAATTACCCCCAGCATTGGTGTCGGTGACCGCAATAATCTCCAGCATTGGTGTCGGTGACCCCAATAATAACCCCCAGCATTGGTGTCCGTGACCCCAATAATAACCCCCAGCATTGGTGTCAGTGACCCCAATAATAACCCCCAGCATTGGTGTCGGTGACCCCAATAATAACCTCCAGCATTGGTGTCAGAGACCGCAATAATAACCTCCAGCATTGGTGTCGGTGACCACAATAATAACCCCCAGAATTGGTGTCGGTGACCCCAATAATAACCTCCAGCATTGGTGTCAGTGACCCCAATAATAACCCCCAGCATTGGTGTCAGTGACCACAATAATAACCTCCAGCATTGGTGTCGGTGACCGCAATAATAACCCCCAGCATTGGCGTCGGTGACCGCAATAATAACCTCCAGCATTGGCGTCGGTGACCGCAATAATAACCTCCACCATTGGCGTCGGTGACCGCAATAATAACCTCCAGCATTGGCGTCGGTGTCAACCCTCTAGATCAGTGGTTCTCAACCTTTCTAGGGCCGGGACCCCTTGGAACATTTGCAAAGTTGTGGTGACCCCCAACGGTAAAATTTAGAGATGACACAGCCGCTGTATGTTGAAGAACAGGTTACAAGTCAGTCCTAATTAACCGTTTTAAGGTCCCCAGAATTAGCATTAAAATTAAGCTTAACACTGAGCGACAGTCAGTAATATCTCTGAAGACGTCAGCAGGGCCGCCTTTTAATATTCATTGGACTCTGAGCAAACATTTTTCTGGGCCGCCCCACCCCTACATGGAGCTCTCTAGATCTGAGCGGGCGTCTTTAGACGTCCGCTCAGACACGCCCCTTCGCGCGTGCTGCTGGGCGCGCGTGAGCGGGAAATGGCCGCAATTTAAAAACAGGCAGCGGTGCCTGTTAACATACAAGCGATCCGCCGGCTGTAGGCGTTTACAAACTTCTAGATGGATCTGGTTATTAGGAAAGGGATAGAATTCAATACAGAAATACAGATTTCTTTTTATTTTATGACCATAAAGTAAAAATGTGGAAGAAAAACACAGAACACAAGAGCAGCAACACTAGAAACAAACATTCTCAAATCTGAAAATTCCATTCAATCTTAAAATTTGAAACGATCCATGTGTAATATAATACACATGTGTGGCAGACAGGTGCCATCACACGCCTCGCCGAGACGGCGCACATTGTATCTTCATAGAGAGAGCTGAACTCGCGTGTAAGTGTCTGTGACTGCGTTCTGTAATAGTCTATCTGGGGAATATCTGCCAGGAACGGAGCCCATTGTGGGTGTTCTGATTCCTCTAAGGCAATACCCCGTTGGCTGCTTGGCGGGTTTTACCTCATGCCGCGGTTGTGTTAGAACTCAATTGTTTCTATTGTTAGCGAGAGTTTCTCCGGGATTACTGGCGGAACTTCAGAAATTGAAGGGAACCACTGTTTTTTAAATTACTTCTTGACATTGTTATTATATTCTATACAGGTGATCAGTTTAAAGTGTACTTTACTCATACTGGGCATAGCTAACATTACTTTTCCTTCTATCCACTCCTCTGCCACTGCAATCCCCTGCTGTGTTAACTTCAAACTACTTAACAGAGGGCTGTGCACATC
>NW_017306441.1:906778-919823 GCF_000935625.1 Nanorana parkeri | reverse complement strand
CTCATGCCTGGTGATTGGCTGTTCAGGCACACTCTCTGCACAGGACAAACCATGCAGGGCTTTCCAATAAGAGAGTCTAGCATTGCTAGTATGCAGGGCCGGCCTTAGGGGTGTGCGAGCAGTGCGGCCGCACAGGGCGCCATGGCAACAAGTACCCCGTCTTTTTATATTTTACCAAAAATATGGGTGATAAATGGGTGTGGTTACTGGGGGTGTGGCCACTGAGGGGTGTGGCCACTGAGGGGCGCTGTAAAGCTTTCTCGCACAGGGCGCCTAAAGGCCTAAGGCCGGCCCTGCTAGTATGTATGCTGGCAGCTTGCATATAAGCACCTATGAGTCATTCAGCAGCTTCTACAATCTGATCTCTCCTGCTGTTCCGACTTGTTTCATACCTGTAGTAGGTTTAGCAGTTCTGCGTGGAGTTTTTTTTACATGCTGGAGGCAAATGGAAGATAGGAGATATTCATATGCAGCAGAAGGTACAGTTAAAACAAAGCAATATGCTTATCCTCCCATCAAATATTGATTAAGACAGAATGGGGTCCTAGGCAAGGTAGCAGCTTTGGCCTCCCTTTGACTGGCAGAATCTTGATAAAGATGGACTGAGCTCCATCTAAAACATCAACAATAAAAGGCAGATGCTTTGACTTATCTCTGCTTCAAGACCCGTAAGTGCCCCTATATCTGCCTTGGATTTGCCTTTGACTGACATTGATAGGAATTGCAATAAGCACAGTAAAGCCACACCATCTGCACTGTCTGCATTGGCATGGCCCACCCCATCAGGCACCTGCCAACAATCCTTATGAAGTGACAGGTAGGTACACATCTTTGCATTATTGCAGGTGGATAAAGGTTTTAGCTGGGGCCCCTTGGGTGTCCATGGGAACCCACCAGTGCATAGGCACCCACCAGGCCTAGGATGCCTTGTGAATGATCCATTTCTGCTCCCTTGAAGCCCCTCACCCCAAGTCCATTGCAAGGAACTGTTACACTAGAAGCTATGTACAATGGGGATTGTGCACATGTTGATATCTTTCATACAAGGACTATTATAGGTGTTACAGGGGATCCCTCAGTTACTTCTGGTAGCAACATCTTAATGCTTCTCCACTAATAAACTAATAGTCTTCTTGGTTCAGGTTAGAAAAGTGCATGAGCAGACTGTGTAAGTCTATGTGAAAATATACTGTATATATTTTTTCCTTATGTCTAGCCTATGAGACTATTGAGATCATTTAATGGTTTATAAAACATGTAAGTCATTTATGCCATCGTTATACTGTAATATTTCTTGATTAGGGCACGATTGTAAGAAAGAACATTCCATTATATATAACCATATCGGTAGGTGGAAGTGGGAACCATCCCTTCTCCCACATCTCTCCTTTACTTTACGAAGCACCAGACATTATTTAACACCCAGGGGCCCTTGGCTGTATAGAAGCACAAGGGTCATCTTAAACTATCTTATCTGTAAATAGTAAATACATGACTGTGCTCAACCAGTATTTAAATTGTGAGACACATATTGTTCTTTCCCAGTGTTAGAATCCTTTATTTTTATATTTATCTGCTTTACTTATATTGCTGATGGTGTTTATAGGGTATTATTTCTATAGGGATTATCTATGAGTGAGAAGGACCCTAAATTGGTCTCTACTTTCTTTGGCTCAGCTGGGAAAAGTACATGAGCAGACTATTTAAAAGAGAACTATAGGGTAAGTGTTTTTCCCCATAGTTCTCTTTAGGGTCACAGGAGGACATATACTAACAGCCTCCCGTGACCCAAAGCTCAGTATATAGCAGACTATTGCCCGCGATATACTGAGAGCGCCACAGCCGTGATGGATCCCGACAATACTGTCAAGATCCACCCGGCTGCGTGACTGACAGAGGCAGAGCCAGCTGTGCCCGCCCCTCGACGCTGGAGGATCGGAGAGGGGAGGATCGGAGAGGGGAGGATCCCTGCGGGGAGCGGTGACTGACAGTCACTGCAGGGAGAAGTGAGCGGATCGGCGGCATGTTTCTGCTCACTTCCTGATCGATAGAACTGACCTGTAACAACTTCTTTGTCACAGGTCGGCTCTAACTATGAGGATGAGTGGAAATCATAGTTCTCCTTTAAGTCTATGTAAAAATATAAATGTTTTTGGTGATGTCTAGAATGTTGTCCATTCTCTTTCTTTATGTTTAAAGGTTACAGGCTTTTCAGATGTTATTTATCAATCAAGTTAAAGACAGGCAAGCCAGATTATGAGACCTTTGAGAGCATGTGAGCACGAGAGAACTATGAGAGCATGTAAAGGTTGATAAAGCATATATACGTTAGTTATGCTAGCTTTTTACTGTAATATTTCTTAATTAGGAAATTAATATAAGAAGGAGCATTACATTATGTATGTATGTATGTATGTAAGTATATATGTATACATAGTATTATTTAATTCAAATACTAGATATAAGAATGTATTAAATTTGGAGTAATATTCTACATAGAAGGGTGAGCCGTCCCTTCCCCCCACCCCTCTCCTTTGCTTTATTAAGTAGCAAAAATCATATTTAACACCCAGGGCCCTTTGGTATCTTCATCCACCACTGCACAAGATCGATACTTCAACCTACTGAGGCTTTTATCACTGCTAATGTTCCTTTATATTAACATCTACTAATAACTGATGCAATAATCGTAAAGGTATATGGAATGTTTACTGCTATATAAACAACTCTGGCAGTCAAACGGCACATTTATTTATACAGATTTGTATATCTGTGCAAAAAGAGGGACATTTGGGGAGGAATGAGAGGCAGAGGGATCTAGGATGAAATGGGGGACAGTTGGGAGCTATGCCTGAACATGTGGTGTGAAGGAACATTTAGAACAGGGGTAGGTATCCTTGGCACGCCAGTTGCGGTGAAACTACACGTCCCGTCATGCCAATGGCTGTCAGAGCCTTGCAATGCCTCATGGGATTTGTAGTTCCACAGCAGCTGGAGTGCTGAGGTTGCCTACCCCTGAATTAGAGTCAATAAGACCCTAAAAATAGCAGACTTGTTTTGGGATTTACAAAGGGGGTGGGGGGGTTTGAACATTCTTCCTGCTCTTTACGCCACCTTAGTCAATAAACCTGCGTGTATCCCCCTGCGTGGATCCAAAAATAAAAAATCTTTAATTTGCTGCAGGCAGGGTATGTTCTGAACCAAGATATGAAAAAAAAGCATTTGCCCAATTATTTCGTAGCTAGAAGCCTGTTATTTCTGTAGGTGGCCACATGATGGCGCCTGTGAGCTAACTGTGGCGCAGTGATTTTTTTTGTACAGTCGGGAAGGCCTTGTGTCTGCTCGCAGTTTGCAATTTTTTAAAGTATTTTCAGTTAAAATTAAAACCTCTCTGTGAATTCTGGCTGGTTCGCGCAGCAACATGGGTCATCTAGAACAATGAATGTAAAATACAATTGGGGCAGAGCGGAAGTATATAAAAAAATTAATTGGAAAAAAAAGGCTCATCTGCCAGTCAGGTTGACATTTTCCTAAGACATGTTAGAAAACAAATGCTGATGTTTGACTAGCTACACAGGACAACACCATTTTTTCTAAACAAATCATATATCTTTGACTGTTTTCTTTTTTCATTCTTTTTTCATATACGTGTATGGTAAAAAACATTTTTTCACCGTTACTCAAGACCCAATATCTCCTTTCCAAACAGCTGAGAGCTTGAGTTATTTAGTATCTTTTGATCTCAAATCCTCACACCCTCATAAAGTGGAGCATTTCACGGTGTGCCTTTTAACCCATGTTTATCCACACGCATGTTTTCATTTACTAGCCGTATGCAGCCATTTATATGTTTGTTTATGTTTTTGATATAGATTTTTTGATATATGTGCAATTTTAATATATATTTAATAAATATTTTCTACGATAAAACATTTTTGTGTTCAAATGTTGAAACAGTGGTGGGATCCCCTTTCGGGGAAAAATTGTGTTTCTGGTGGGCGTAATACCATTTTCCCAAATTTGCTTGGGAACGTGAATTTACCCTTTAAAATCTGCACTGTAATCTAAAAAAATACTTAAAACCCCCAAAACATGATCTATTTTCTAAAATCAGTAATTCTGCAGAATTTTTATACCACACAATTTTTGGCAGCTGTAAGTCTATATTTTCAATACAAAAAATAAGTTTCTTCTCTTCTCTCTAGCTGAGACCCTTAGGGCTCATTCACACGGGAATCGGCCGGCACGTACAGCTCCGTGCTGCGTGCACGGCTGTATCGGGCAGCTCCCGGGAAGGACAGGTGCTGCGTGTAATTAGTACGCAGCCCCTGTCCTTCTCTATGAGACTACGCGGCCGTACGCTGCCCTACGCTCACCCGCCCTGCACCAAGCCGGGACACACGCACCCGAACAGACCTGCACTTGGGGTGGGCGGCGTACGCCCGCATACACGCATAGAGAAGGACAGGGGCTGCGTACTAATCACACGCAGCACCTGTCCTTCCCGGGAGCTGCCCGATACGGCCATGCATGCAGCACTGAGCTGTACGTGCCGGCCGATTTCTAATGTGAATGAGGCCTTAGGAGAAACATGGTATTAACACTTATGGGAAATTTATGGTGGTTTTTCTATGAATTTTTTTTTTATTTTGACCGTTTTCTTCCCGTGAGAGTGTCTTAACATGATGTTTATATTGTTATCTCGAGGAATAAGGAAATATTATAATATAAAATACATTTTTAATTGCATGCAAACACAATATGATGCCTAAATGTTTGTAAAAAAAAAAAAAAAAAGGAATTTGCGTCCAGTAAATTGATACCAAACCTTAAAATTGTGTGCACCTGCGAAACAGCGAAAAACGGCGGCACCCAAAATTACCGATAGGCGATGCTTTAAATGCCTTTACAGTATCAGTTTGGAGTTTAATGAGGAGCCGGGAATTATTTCTCTCACCAGGGTGTGCGCGGTGATCCCCGATACGTGTGGCACAATCATCATTTACGTACGCGTGTGCATTAGCATTTATGTACGCAGGGTGATGGGAGGGGGATGCTTTTAGCCACTTCCAGGGGGGGTCACGTAAATACACGTCATCCGCTGGAAGTGGTTTTACCAAGAACACGGGTGCTGTTGCAGCTGTGTTCTTGGTACCATTTTAAACAGCCGGCGATTGCTGTTTAAATACAAGCGATCCGGCATCTGTACAGGGCGCCGTGTCCCCCCCCCCTCTGCCACCGCCGGTCGCGCCATCAGCTACCAGGGCTCCACTGTCCCTCGTGTGAGCCCGGGACCAGCACGGTGGGTCTCCCCTGACAGATCGAAGGGAGATCAGCGACTTCTAGCCATGGATCTCTCCTCCGATCACTGGACCCGGAAGTGATGAGTATTACATCACTTCCGGTGTCACTGTACACAGTCTCCTGGAACCTAGAGCCAGAAGAAGGAGCTGGTGTAGCAGATCTCTGCTTCATAAGCTTCTTTGGGGTCCCAAGGTGACATTAGGGGTCTGAAAGACCCCTGATGTCTCCATAAAGAGGACCTGTCACCGTTTTGCTATTACATAGGGGGCTTGTTGGCCCCCTATGCGATAGCAATAAAGCTGAGTGTAAAAAAAAAAAAGAAGTAAAAATGAAAGTAACAGATAAAAAAAGAAAAATGCAAAAGTAAAAGTTAAAGTCCCCCTCCCCCTCCCCCCACGTGCACGCACATACAACGCAAACACGCGCCGGATGCGCTTACGTGCAAAAACGAAAATTGCGTCACACGTTACATATCGTCGCGAGCATTGGAATGAGAGCAATAACTCTAGGCCCATCAATCACTGGTAACACTAAACTGATGCGCCGTAAAAGCGTTTAAAGCGCCACCTATGGGAAGTTTTAGGTTATTGTAGTTTTTTGCGGTTTCACGGCAGCACGCAATTTTAAAGCTTGACATGTTTGGTATCTATTTACCTGACGTGACTCCGTCTTTTATATTTTACCAAAAAATTGGGTATTATATTCTGTTTCTGTGCACTAAATTTCATTTGAGTGTATTTTATCCTAAAAATACTGGTTTGATAAACATTTGCGCAAATACCGCGCGACATAAAAAATTACAACTATCAAATTTTTATTCTACAGGTCCTCCGCTTTCAGAACATATATCATTGTTTGGGGGTCTGAAGCTGTTTTCTAGCCAAAAATTCCGATTTTATCATGTGTGTGCAAATGTAACAAATTGCTCCGGGCAGCAAGTGGTTTTGGTTATTTTTATTTGTTTTAATTTTTAAACACTTTTTATTGATTTTTTCACTTAACTTTGTTGCTACCACAAGAGAGCTAGCAAGCCCCCCCATGTGTTGGTTGGGTGACAGGTCCTCCTTATGGAGACATCAGGGGTCCCCTTCAGTGGTAGAGAAGGGACGGCACACATGCCAGTAATAGTTATCAGGCTGTTATAAAGCATAACATTCCAGCCTAGACGCATGGGACGCACTTCATATGGGGGTATTTTAACAGTGCACGTGCCCCAAAATATTTTTGTCCGGAGTTCAGCTTTAAGTTTCCTCCAGTGCTGATCACAAGCCGTAAAGCTGAGCCATTCTGTCATGTGACCCTTGCCGAATAGTAAGATCAGAATTGACTGAATCTCCCCTACAGCAATGGCCATTGGACCTTATACCTAGGCTGCCATGAGCAGAACTGAAGGGAGCCTGCAGCAGCAAGTATTTCCCTTACGGCTCATTATCCATCTCAGCAAAATGGCTGACAAGGCTTACGGGCTGATTTATAATTCTTGGGCGGATTTCTGCTCACACGGCCTCAGTGGATTCTGTTCACTATGGCCACTAGATGTCAGTGATGAGCACATACTCCTCAGGCGCCATCTAGTGGCGATAGTGCTGTGTGACGGCCCCTTAATGTCAATATTTGAGTACAGGTCCACTTTAAGACAGTTCCCAGTAATAAATGCTATATCGCAAGGGCGGGCAAACTCCAGGCCCTCCAGCTGTTGTGGAACTAAAAATCCTATAAGGGGATTTGCAAGATTTTCACAGCCACAGACATGATTCCCATAAACAGATGCATCATGGGATTTGTAGTTCACCACAACTGGAGGGCCCACCCTTTGCTATATTGTGACGACATATGTATTACCCAAATGGTCTCAACAGGTCACCGGCACACACAGATGAATTCAATATCTCTTAGATGTGTATATTGAAGAATGTCACGGCATGTCATTAGAAGCTGAAGCTAGCGTTTCGGGACCTCGCAGGGACCCTTCATCAGAGCGACATAGTGGCACTGTCAGCTCATCCTGGAGCTGGCCGGAGCAGTGACCAGTGCAGGGAGAATCATAGCTGGGTGGCTGGAAGATGTGGAGCTGACATGATGTCTGTCTGACGCCGGGGTGTGAAGGTCCTCAGGAGTAGAGGGTTGGGACAGCTCCAGCGCCGGTATTCTTCTAGCTTCAGTCCGGGATTTTATTGTTGCCCATGAGCAGGAACAGGAGAGGACCCCTAACCCAAGGTTGCCCCCCATCCGCTTGACGCTGGGACTCAGGACTTGTAAGCTGGCAGGACGTTGGGTCGGGACTTGTGGACATTAGTGGTCGCTGGTCAGCATTTTTGCACCCCCGCTGCCGCGGCGCCGCCACTGCACTTTCTGCCGCCCCGAGGCCTGGCCTCGGTGGCCTTGTAAGGAATCCGGCCCTGGTGATCACCAGAGCACCACCACCATTGGATGGTTGCAGACCGTAAGGAGTGCGGGTGGTTCTTGGAAACACATGTATTACCAATGTAACTGTTTCCGTATTTCCGTCTCTGACAAGGATTACCTGCTTTGCTTGATTCTTTCTGCCAAATGTTTTTATCATCGGCTGGGATTTTATTTTTTTTGTAAGCAGACAGGTTTCTACAAGGTTTATTTATTCACCTGCGCGCTATGATGAGTGAATCAGCTTGAAACCCAGGCAGGCTGGCGACTTGCACATTTTCTGATACTCCTGAATATATGCATGCGGAATCATGCAGTTCATGAATCACGATTGCCTGGAGGCCATACAGCCATGTTTCCCTCTCCTCTAGTATTGCTGTCACTGTCACTGCTGATTCTGTCACTGAGCGTGAACACAGCCACGGCTAGGATTCAGTACATAAAATGTACCTGTTACGTCAACTACTGTTGTAACAGACAGCTTTCCTTATGAGGAGGCACCCCACTGCCTGGCAGTACCTGGAAATAATGGACTGGCCCCCCCCCGGGCTTCCCCACCCAAGGACTGGCACCCCAGGCCCCCCCACCCAAGGACTGGCACACCAGGCCCCCCACCCCTTGGCTGGGCATCCACTTCCTGGGATGTGTTGACTCACAGCTATGGTACGTCTCCCACCATCCACAAACCCCACAGTGGTGCCATTCTCTTAGCTGCTGAGGAGCTGTTTTGGATCGAGGGAACTCCAAATGGTCAGTTTATAAGCAATTAACACAGCCATTGGCCCTACAAGCCTTTCCGAGCATTCGTTCTGTACAAACAGATGCAAAAAATGAACATTCATAGGTACATTTCCCTTTCAAATCGAATGTATGTCATGTAGTACTGTGTTATGGCCACTAGATGGAGCTGAGGAGCATTGCTGGTGTCTTTTTCTGGAAATGCAAGTTACCTTGCTATCATGCTGACCCAATGTCTTTAGGCTATTGTGTCCCTACCACGGCATTGGTATGCAGAAAAGGACTATTGACTGTCTTCCGGCTCTACATATCTGCATAGTCATTCCTGTACTGAGATTTTGTCAAAAAGCTGCTGCCTTGAGCGTCTGCGCATGTGCCTGGTGTGGTCCTAGGGTTGCCACCTGTCCAGGATTCACCCGGACAGTCCGGGTTTTGAATGGCGTATCCGGGTTTCATGGCAGCAGAAACCCGGACACAAGATGTCAGGCAGACAGGGGCATCCAAGATTAATATAGGGACTGCTGCCACCCCACTGAAAATAGTCTCAACTGTGATATTTACATATGAATAAGCCGCGACCCATTCTCCCCAAAAAATGTCAGCGCGTCACTAGAGTGTTCGGGTTTCGCTTAAAGAAAAGGTGGTAACCCTATGTGGTCCATAGAGCCAGACCTGGGCGCGCAGATGTGCGCTCGTTTGCCAGCGTGCGTGTGGGTGCACGTGCCACAGATTCTGGCACCCGTCGTGCTATTTAGGCTGATACTCTGTGTTGAGTGATCATCATGCTACCGAGATCCTGTGTTCAACCTCACTTCCTGTTATTGACCTGGCTCGACCTGACCATTCTGCTGACCTTCTGTTTTCCCTGACCACGCCTTGTTCCCGACGCTGTTCCTGTACTGCTGTTCCTGACCTGCTGTTCCTGACCTGCTGTTCCTGTACTGCGTTGTCCGCACGGCATTGACCCTGGCCTGTTCTTCAACCACAGTCATGTCTGCTGCATGGTATCGTATGGTCCGCACGGTTGTGATCCGGCTCGCACCTGACCTCACTACGGCCTTGAGCTACGTTCCACATGTGCGTCTCTTCCGTTGTCCTCTGCCCGGAGATCGTCATCCGAGTCAGCACTTCAATCTGCAGTCTCGTGCCCCTCTGTGCACTGACCTCCCTGTTCCACTATTCAGGGGTTTCGGGACCAGAGTTGCAAGAGAGGCCTCCCTCGTCACTTCAAGCTCCGAAAGGTACGATTTTGACAGTATTAGGCTAAAGAAGGCTTTAGAAGAAGAAGAGGTTATTAATGGAAGCCCCTATGTTGTTGTCATGGCAGGTTTGCCTTACCTTGGAGGTCTTTCTATACCCAATTCACACAGCCATTCACCCTATTCATCTTTCTAAGCATACGTTCTGGGCAAATAGACGTAAAAAATGAACATTCTTAGATATATTTTCCTTTCAAGTTGAATGCGTGTAATGTAATGCTGCATTATGGCCACTAGATGGAGCTGAGAATCACAGGAAATAGATATTTATTTATAATGTTCATCAGCTCCATCTAGTGGCCAAAATGCAGCATTACATTACATGTATTCAACCTGAAAGAAAATATCTAAAAACCTTCATTTTTGCATCTATTGGCACAGAACGAACGCTCAGAAAGATGAGTAGGGCGAATGGCTGTGTGATTTGGGTATAAATGGACCCTTTGGAGTTTCTACAATCCAAAGCAGCTCCTCAGCAGCTAACGGAATGGCACCTCCATGGGGTTTGTGGATGGTGGGAGACTTTTCTGGGAATCCTCCTAAAAATGCAGGTCGTCTGGCCTTCTTTGGCCTCAATACTGTCTGAATCACTGTACAGGAATGACTATGCAGATACGGAGAGCCAGAGGACAGTCAGTAGTTCTTTTCTGCATACCTATGCCACGGTAATCCGCTCCAGTACAGTCACTTACATGGCAATGTTTAAAGCAAACTTCACCGCAGATTCTTACCTGCTTTTGCTCTGAAGATACTGAGACAGGCCAACCCCAGTTCCTAAATGGAAGTTTTGCCTGATATGAGTGTTGGATCAATCTCTGAGATGTAATATTAGTGTATATGACTTGCTTTGGGCAGTATTTTTGGCAGATGTGGAATGATTACTCTCATTACTGGCGCTTTTCACAAATACCGTGTACAGAAAGCCTTCCAAATTTCGTTGCCGTAGTTACAAGGAAACTAAATTTGGATCATCTTATAATCACCGCTGACTGTAGACTGTTTTATAGTTTTTTACCTTTTTATTTTGAGTCGCATCTCATTATTCCTCATAAAACCTAAAGCCTAGGCAAAGGGTCACATGGTCTTATTTAACGCCTTTAGTAACCATTTGAAGTCCATTTTCATAGTCCGACCTCCAGTTTCCTGGTACAGCAGTTGTGCAGGGAGACTAAATATATCTGTGAAGTCTATTAAGCACCAAAGTTATACACGGTAATCAGCACTCAGTAACAGACCTGGTCAGACACGCCTCCTCCTTTTCTCTGCCATACAATTCTATGAGCAGACACCTGTGCTGAAGGGTGTGACATAAGAGGGGGGAACGTTGTTTTTTTTCTCAAATGTCACTTTGCTGCAACGAAATGTCGTCCAGCAAACAAAAGTTCGCACAGACTACCGCTAACGAATTTCGCAATCGGAAATTCGGATTAATTTATACAGATGTTCCTCGCTTACCGACTTACCTGTTTTGCGACCACTCGCACTTACGACGGACCGGCGATCGACCTCTGAACCTGCGCGTCAGCGCGCCGTGCCGCGCAAGTGACCTCCTCCGATCTTCACTGCGGGTCCCGGTAAGTATTTCCATTGCCCGATGTACAGTACACTGTTCGGTACTGTACATTGGCAACGCTATACAGTACTGTACTAATGCAGCACAGTACTGTATAGAGTTCCTCACTTAACGACCAATCCGTTTAACGACCTGGTCGTAGGAACGGAACTCGGTCGGTAAGTGATCTGTAATTCAGAATTCGGATACATCCAAATTTCCGTCCGAATTTCGATTCACACAAAGGATCTTCTTATACCAAATTTACAGGACACCTATAATTCCAAATAACAGAACACGTCAGTCTACAATCATGTGAGACCTCAACAATGCTCTGGGCAGCTAAAGACCATGTGACCCTTGCCTAGGCTGTAGGTCTTAAAACATAAAAAAAACAACCTATAAATAGATAAAAATGAAGTGAGACTCCAGTAGGGCTTTAATGTAAAGGATCTTCTTATACCAAATCTACAGGACACCCATAATTCCAAACAACAGACCACGTCAGTGTCTAATCATGTGAAACCTTCACAATGCTCTGGGCAGCCAAAGACCATGTGACCCTTGCCTAGGCTGTAGGTATTATAAGCAAGCATGGGAACAGATATGGCTCAAGATAATGAAGTGGTTTGGTCATGCCGATGTGTAGCACTGATATATCTCATATATATATATATATCATATATCTATATAAATATATAGATATACAGGTGAAACTCGAATAATTAGAATATCGTGCAAAAGTAATTGCAGTAAGTGCTGCAAAAGGGGCCCAAACCAAGTACTGAGTACATATGCATGCTTGTACTTTTCAGAGGTCCGATATTGTTCTATGTACAATCTTTGTTTTATTGATTGCATGTAATAATCTACTTTTTTGAGGTTGTGGATTTGGGGTTCTTGGGGTTTTCATGAGCTGTAAGCCATAATCATCACAATTATGACAAATCACGGCTTGAATTATCTTGCTTTGCATGTAATGAGTCTATCTCATATATTAGTTTCACCTTTTAAGTTGCATTAGTGAAATAAATGAACTTTGCACGATATTCTAATTATTTGAGTTTCACCTGCATATCTATAGGGCGCTCTTTTTTTTTTTCTTTTAATCTCAGCAGAAGCTTTGAAGCACGCCAGCAGATATTGGTGCATGAGCCTCTCGGACTGCAGGGGTCTCTTTTTCATAAGCTCCTACTACCTGCTGTAACATTATGAATGACTGCAGTGTTGTGCACGCTTGGCCGGCCTCGCCAGCTGCCGCTATTCCTTTTCCTTCCTCTAAAGCATGCAGAGCGGCGCGAACGTTCGACGTATAGCAGAAACGGTATGCAGCCATTGAATGTTCCTTTCCTTTCCCACCCTGCAATTTCGTTGCAGTGATCTTTTTTTTTCCCATCAGCCACTTTGTTTCTGTATCAATGAAACACCTAATTACATTGAAAGGGAAATCTATACCGTTCCATAGGAATCGATGGCAGCTTCAAATCACGGGGGAGGTTTGCGGAAAGCCGTGCATTAAAGCAGCTGACGGCGAGCCCGAAGCCTCCCCAGTGACAGGTCTGAATTGTGCAAGTTACAACAATGTACTTGTTCACAGTGTATCAGAGCAAATTACCGGACTGAATTTATGTCACGAAATTTTACCGCTTCCCCGGCCGCGTTTAGGTGTTAAAAGGAGGATCTGGCGATCATCGGAGAGGAACGTCATGAACATTGTTAAAGGGAAACTTTACATTAAAAAGAGATAGATGTTTTGGCAGTCTTCCTTTTTTTTTGCGGAGCATGTAGC
>NW_017306441.1:890194-906695 GCF_000935625.1 Nanorana parkeri | reverse complement strand
CCCCCCCCCCCCCCGTTGGATTGGTAAGCCACTTTCTGCACTGAGCCTACAGTAAAGCAATTCCTGTTGGAAAACCACTTCCATCGTTCTGGTCCATACTCAACTTAGTTGCAAAGGGCCCCCAAAGTCAGTGGTTGCAAGCCTGGTCGGTTGAAGGTGGCGCCGAACACCCAGCCTAAAAATAACCAGGGTTAAGGGCTACAAGGTGCATGGTCCAGATAAGGCACTCAACATCACCACCAGGCTGGCCAACCTACCTTCATCAGGCCACCACCCATCTCCTGAATGAACCAGCTGCAATATTCACCAATGGTAGTACAAGGTGCCTCCTTGTGTGTGACATTCATAACTTATATCAGCTGAGCAGTGTTGGGCTGCTATAGATGAATTTGTCACACACAAAGAGGCGCCTTCCTTCACACCAACACCGCCACCCAACATTTGCTTACCGCTCTCCTCAGCCGTGACGTCACACCCTCGCACAGCCCATGCTCCTCCCCTCAGCATGCCAGTGCAACATCCTCCACTGACATCAGTAGCAGTCATAATCTTGACAGTAACTGGCTGTGTTCATCTCCCAGGAGCCGGCGAAGTGGAGAGAGCTAGCCGGCTCCTGGGAGAACTATGAGGTGAGTGCTTTCCACTCACCTCATAGTTCTAGCCGACCTGTGACAATGAGACTGTCACAGGTCGGCTCAGTAGATCGGGAGGTGAGCGAACACATACCGGCGTTCGCTCACTTCTCGATCCTGTCACAGCTCTCTGCCGTGACAGGGGAGGGGCTGGATACCCCCCTCCCCGCTCCGATCCGCCAGCGCTGACTGGCGGAACAGACAGGGGGAGGGGGCCGGGACAGCTGGCTCTGCCTCTAGATAGGCAGAGACAGCTGTCAGTCACGCAGCTGGGTGGATCCAGACATAATTGTCGGAATCCGCTTCAGCTGCGGCGTCTCCGTATACCGCAAGCTACAGCTCGCGGTAAACTGAGCCTAGGGTGTAGGGAGAACGCTAGTTTGTGTCCTCCCGTTACCCCAAGGAGAACTATGGGGAAAAGCCTTAACCCCATAGTTCTCCTTTAACTATGTACCAAAAAATACAAATTTGAATCACATTTATCTCAGCACAAACATTGTAACAAAAATATGAACCCACTTAAAATAAAGCCTCCAGGATAATGGTCCTGGCTTAGCTTGAGCCTTCACATTTGTATTCGGGCAGATTGTGTTGTTTATTCTCATAGGTCGATGCTCTGCATTTAGATTTCTACATCCATTAGTTGTCCAAGTTTCTTCTGCGTATATAGCGTACTCGGGCGACACCCAATGTACAGAGGTGCACTATGCATCCAAACATTCTCCAGCTAGTACCGGAATGTGCCGCAATAATCTATCATAGGTCATTGGAGTGGCTGGTTCCTATGTGGGTAATACTGAGTGTTAAGTGCCAAGGCCGTGGGGCATCATGTAACGGTGGGAGGTCGTGTTCTATGATAAGCCACCAATGCAGAGCAAAGTTGGTTGAGTGTCATGTCCAATAATACAATGCCTGCATGCACCGTCCTGTGCCAAAAAGGTCCACCAAGGGCTGTCCCTCTAATGAAACAGCCCGAGGGCGGCAGAATGTTTGCAGTGTGCCTGCCGCCCCCTTTCCAGCCAGATTGTCCCAGGTTCCTAAGAGCCGGGTGGGGAAATCTGTAAGGGCCATACACATCTCTCCACCCAGCTCTTAGCAACCTGGGATGCTCTTCACTGCGTCTCGCCAAGCTTCTGGCAACCAGTGACGTCGCTGGATGCCAGGGGCTTGGCGGGGTGCTCCCCCCCTCCCAAAAAAGCTAGGGACGCTTCTGAGGTCGCATTGCTTAGCCCCCCACACCCTCAAACTTCTCCACCTCCCTGAATTGCGGGGTGCTTCTCCCTGGGGTGTCCTGTTTACTTGAATTTAGCGGAGCCACACACAAGTGTGTCATAATTTCACAGACCCATTGACAAGAAGCCACCGCCACGGCAGAGGGACTCACATCGCACTGGCTGATGTCGCTGCACTTGTAGTTAATTGTGTACAACCTTCAGGCCCAAAACAGAGGGCAGTACCTCCATTCAGACCTGACATTTGGATGTAAGCATGCAGAAGCCTGCTCATTGCAACAAGGATTCTCTGATGGCAGTTGCTCTGCAGGCTCCAATGCCAAAATTTAATAAATGCCCATTTTTTATTTGATGGGTGTAAGTGCACTTATTACAGATTTCCATAAGGTGGACTGTGCCTTTAAATAATGATGGATGCTGACATGTGCTGTATTGATTCTTATGAAGAGTGAATCTTAATAGGTTCACGCAACCTCTGCAGGGAACATATTAAAGCTGACCTATTTCCGGAAATTTGTATGCACGAATGATAGTTATTTACTGAATTTAACAGACTGGAAGGAATCAAACATAAACTGTTACATGTGCAAATGTTTGGGCAACCTGTCAGCCCCCAGTAACATCCACTTTAAAGGATGGAGGTTGCACTGTTGAACTGTGCTATAAAAAATGCTAATTGTGTGCCAGCGTGCAAGTCCTTAGATGTGGTGGCTGCATTTGTTTTCTTTTTTTTAAGCTTGTTTTCCTTTTGCCTGCCAGTAACACACTGCCTGTCATAGGGTGACAACGCTAACTGTATTATATCTATAGAGGAGCAGTGTTGTCATACTAGGGCAAAACTACAGCACACCTCCGCGAGTCCATTGTTAGAGTTTACGTTCCCTTTAATCAGTGGTTTCTGTACTTTCTAACGTGCTGACCCATAACAATTTAGGAGATTAAATGCTCTGGCATCAATTGCCACTAGTGCCAAGGAGCATAGGAACTTTTTATGCTTCTCGACTCTAATCTAGTGGCAAGAATGCATTCATCAAACGTGTGCATGGGCGGATGAATTCTAAATCATCCCCAAAGTATTGTAGCCATTGGCAATCCAAAATGAAAGCCAAACATATACAATACATGACCAAAAGTATGTTCACCCCTCCAAATTCTTGCATTCAGGTGTTTCCAATGAAGGGTAATGTTAATGCTACAGCATGCAAAGATTTTTTTAGAAATTTGTGCTATTCCAACCTTGTGGTAACAGTTTGAGAAAGGTCATTTTCTGTTCCACCATGATTGTGCCCCCGTGCACAAAGGCAACTCCATAAAGACATGGCTTGATGAGTTTGGAGTTAAGGAACTCGTGTGGCCTTCACAGAGCCTTGACCTCAACCCTACTGAACACTTCTGGGATGAATTCCATAAACTTTTTCCATTCCATAAATTCCATAAACCTCCACCAAACTTTACACTTGGCACAATGCAGTCAGGCAAGTACCGTTCTCCTGGCAACCGCCAAACCCAGACACGTCCATCAGATTGCCAGACAGAGAAGCGTGATTCGTCACTCCAGAGAACACGTCTCCACTTCTCTAGAGTCCAGTGGCGTTGTGCTTTACACCACTGCATCCCACGCTTTGCATTGCACTTGGTGATGTAAGGCTTGGATGCAGCTGCTCGGCCATGGAAACCCATTCCATGAAGCTCTCTACACGCTGTTGTTGTGCCAATCTGAAGGCCACACGAAATTTGGAGGTCTGTAGCTATTGACTCTGTAGACCGTTGGCCACTTTTGCGCACTGACCCCGCTCTGTCATTTTTCTAGGTGGCCTACCACTTAGTGGCTGAGTTGCTGTTGTTCCCAGTTGCTTCCACTTTGTTATAATACCACTAACAGGTGGCCGCGGAATATTTAGTAGCAAGGAAATTTCACGGAACACCTGAATCCAATGATTTGGAGGGGTGTCCCAATACTTTTGGCAATATAGTGCATTCTTTGGTTGGCTTGTATGTGCTGCATGTTTAAGGTCTGTCTGGAGATTCTCAGTATTATTCAGGACTAGAGACTTTAACAAAAAAAAGAAAAAAAGCTCTGCCCCTGTTGCATTATGAGTAGCCGAACTGAAAAGGACCCTACTGATTAGAAATCAATGGATTGTGCAAGGTCAGAGTAGAAGACAAAATCTGCAATTCGGATGTGTGGAAAAAACATCAGGCTGCTCTATTAAGATGGGGAAGACTATTAGGAAATAGATTTTTCCATTTTTAAAGAATCGCAGGATCAAACAGAGTCAAAATGCGTAAATCTGCCCCCTGGTAGCTGTATAAAGAGCAAATATGGAGCTTCATCGGCAGCGTTTGTCCCTTTTTCCTGCAATGATGTACGGTAATCCTCAACTGTCATGTCTGGAGAACACGACGGCAAAGTGACTTTGTTTATTAAATTGGATGTGTTCTTCTGCCACGCTGAGTCTCTAAACAGAGATTTCAGCCTCCAGGTTAAAGAAGATTGTTATTTGGGAAGCTGTATAGGGTTGTGTGAAATATTCGGCGCTGTCTATGTAGATCAGCCATGTTTTGCATACCATCTGAAGGATATCTTCTATAGACTTCTTACACCATGGCAACAGTATTCCAAAAACATGTTTCCACATTTGCATCCAAATTTGGGAACCCCGCTATATGTTTGTCATGTGTTTCCATTCACACAGCGTAACTAAAAATAAACCAATATATATTAACCATTTCAGGAGCATAGTAAGTACCTGTACGCTTGGGTGTTGAAGTGGTTATACCAAGATCATGGCTGCTGCAGAGATGGGCTTCAAGTACGAGTGATCTGGGTGGCTGTAGAGCCGCATGATCACGTGTACCTGCCTCTCAAGCTACCAGTCCCCCAGCATGGTTTTCTGCTCCTCTGGGGGGTCCAGGACCACAGCGAACAGTGTCAGGATGGGGGGGGCGGGAGCAGAGAGAGGAACGGCCATTCCCCGATCTGCTCAAGATCAATGAAGCAGGAAACGCTGTGCTCTCTAGACATGTGCATTCGGATTCGGACGAACCTGCAAATCATGAAATTCGGTGATTCGTCCGAATCCGAAATAACTAATTCATTATATTCCTGAATATACGAAAACTATAGTCAGGCATACATAGATCCGTTTGCAGAACGCGCAGCGGCCATATTTTCCGCTGGCGTGTTCTGCGCATGCCTGCTGCCATCTTGGAGGCCGAGCGCTTGACGTCACATGACGGTGACGTCACACGCTGAACGAGCGGTGGCCATATTGCCCGCCAGCGTGTTCTGCACATGCACGCCGCCATCTTTGAGTATATCTTGGTATACCAAGATACACTCAAAGACGGCGGTACGTCCGAGGCCGATATGGTCACCACTCGTTCTGCAGTTCCAGTGCGGTTTTGCATTCGGAGGCTCGTTTCCTCCGAAACAGCATTAAAATTAGTTGTCTTTGAGGAAACGAATGAAAATGTTTTTCGTTTTCATTTGTTTCATCAGAAAACAATTTTTTTTGCCGTGCACATGTGCTCTCAGAGCTTCCTGCTTCAGAAGCTGGATGGAGTGCTGGTTACACATTCCTGTGCTTGATCGTCTGTATTGGAGAGACATTAGAAGTCTAGTAGACCCCTGATGTCTCCATGAAGAGAACCTGTCACCTCTATACGCTATCACGCTTGTTATCCCCTTTGTGATAGCAACAAAATTAGGTGAAAACAAAATTAATAAGGATTAATAAGTAAAAAATTATAAAATAAATAAAATTAAAACCATACCTGGACCTGTGTCAAGGACTTTTACTTACTTGATCCCCGCTCCCCGGCACTTGGTGCTCTCCTTGTCTTCCCTACGCTCTGTGGACTGTCCCTGGGCGGACTCACTGGCCATGGACTATGTACACGATGCTCAGTGGGCCTCCAGAGGGGGGACGACGACGACAGAGGCAGACCTAAGCTCACTGGCCATGGACTATGTACACGATGCTCAGTGGGCCTCCAGAGGGGGGACGACGACGACAGAGGCAGACCTAAGCTCACTGGCCATGGACTATGTACACGATGCTCAGTGGGCCTCCAGAGGGGGGTTGGGGGGGACAGAGTGCAGACCTAAGATTATTTTTCTTTCTCCTGGAGATAAGCTTTGACATGTTAATGTAATTGCAAAAGTATTTTTTCCTTCTTTTAAATCTACAGCTTTGGTTCAAATATTACCTGGTGATCCTGCCCTTGTACAGACACTTCCTGTTATAGGGTGACAACGCACCTGTTCCTGTCTCCTATTTGTGGTCCTATGTTGTCACCCTGTCGAATAGGCTACAAGCGGCCGTACTCATGCTCATTGCATGGTCCACTGTTGTCACCATTAAGGAGAAACGCTACACAATCATCGCTGCGATGCATGTGGGCAAGAAGTGGCTGCAAAGGGGCTGCACGAAATCAGCAGCACTGGGATGCAACATAAAATGAAAACAAATGAGACTATTACACAAAACTTGGACTGTGCTAAGAACCTACTAATAGCACAACCTGGTAATGATCCTGTAATAAAAGGGGAACTCCGTTCTGAGCAGTTGGTTAGTCATACATCAACTCTGATCCTTTCTTCTCGTCACGCTCCAGTGATCCATTTGTCCGCTCTTCTGTCCTCGATAGACAAGCTATCGCCATTTCCACAGTCCGCTGCATCTGTAGATGTGTTCTGTAATGGAATGCATGCTGTAATCAATGAAGGTAAATCAAGTCCAAATAGGGGGAGCTTAGCAAAACGTGACGCCTAATGTTAGCCATTCACAGCCTCAGCCTCGGATGTCCTACGAAGCACCAGGACCCACCAAGATCTTTCCGATGGATGAATGGGAGAAGCTTTCCACAGAACAGGAAACGATCCGTACAACATGTAACAGAATCTATAAATACAACAAACAATTCTTGGATCTTAATCAGTGTTTTGTTAAAGCCGAACTCCGGGATCAGCAAATATTGTCCTCATACAAGAGTCATGTGTATTCCTCCTGGAATCTTGGTGAGCTTTGTGTATTTCTTCCAGATCTGTGCAGTAATCCAGTGCAGTAATAAAGACCGCTCACTGCTGCTCTCTCTGCTTGTGCAGGGTGACTGGTCTGGTCTCCGCCCCTTCTTGTAATAAAGACTGCTCACTGCTGCTAATCTTTTTATTAAAAGACTCAAGCAACATTTATATAAAAAAGTAACAAAACATAACCATAATATTAAGTGAACAGAAATCAAAACATAAAAAAATATTCAGTACACCACAAAGTTATATACATATATACAGACAGGCAAAGCCTCATTGCTGCATAAACAGCCTCACGCCTAAAGATCCATCAACTATTTACATCAAGCAGCAGAGAAGGCCTAAGAGGCACAACCCGTCACCTATGCACGCAGCCATTTTTCAAAAATCTTAAAGAACAAAAATCTAGGGTGATAAGAGACAGACAGCCACACACCCGGAGAGAGACTCCTGCAAGTCAGGGAGGCCTGATACCCCTCCACGCCTTCAACCAAGCCCCCTGCCTCCACTTGTCTCTCTCAAGCACCCGAATCTTCCCCACCGCATGCAGAATGTCACTCACCACCACCTGGACAGGAAGGATTTTATGCCGAATGGAGACCTGACACCGTGCATTCCACGTGAAATAACGGACCACTAGGCTGACTAAAAAAAGCGTATCCAAACAAAGAAACCCCTCCAGCATTGAATGCTCCGTACACCCAATCGGCATAACTCAGCCTAGAGAGGAAAGGAAGACCGAGGGCCCGCCCCACCTGTTTATATACCTCTATGTTAAAGCGGGACTGTTCACTGCTGCTCTCTCTCCTTGTGCAGGGCGACTGGTCTTGTCTCCACCCCCTCCTGTAATAAAGTCCACTCACTGCTGCTCTCTCTCCTTGTGCAGGGTGACTGTTCTTGTCTCCGCCTCCTCCTTTTATAAAGGCTGCTCACTGCTGCACTCTCTCCTTGTGCAGGATGACTGGCTTTGTCTCCGGCCCCTCCTGTAATAAAGACTGCTCACTACTGCTCTCTCCTTGTTCAGGGTGCTGGTCTCGACTGCCCCCCCCTCTGTAGTTTCAGTGGTGGGTGGGGCCTGCTGTGTCCCTCCCACAGCTTTCCTCACTGCACAGGCTATGTGCAGCACAGTGATGATGTCACTGCTAATTTTAGAAGGTGACATCCAGAGATTTCCCTCTGCAGTACATTTTTCTGCCATTAGATGTCCTCAGTCTGACCGCCAGCATCATCCCGGACGAACCCCCAGCCTGTTACTGAACATTGAAAGGAGAAGCAGCGCAGTGATGAGCTCATCAGCATGCTGATTGGCTCCTTGTGCTGCTTCTTCCTCTCAAATTTGCAAGAGGCTGATACAGGCCAAACATGTGTACTCGGGTACACTCAAGTGATGTATTAATGACTACACAGCCTCCTTAATTTGTATCTGGTCCATATGCCTGGAGTCCACCTTTTAAATGCACAATGTTAGTGTCAGAAAATCCACACTTTGCCGCACACAGAGCTTTAATTTACTTTATAAACTGGTGATGTCGCGGGCTACAACAACTGCAAACAAATACAGCAGTGATGTAGAGTGGGAGAAAGCTGCCCTTTAACACACATTGTATGATAGATTCCATTGTTGGACGCACAATTAGATTTTAAATGATCTCCTGGAAAGTGGAAAAATAATGGGAGGAGGAGGCTGAGCAGAGGGGAAAATGCTCTATTTATAAGTATCGTTTATTTTACATTAAACGGAGAGTAACAAGATTTTATTTTTTTTCTGCTCAGTCTTAATGTTTCTTTTTTTGGATTTAATCTGGGCTCACGCTGGTGCTTAAAAGTGTGTGACATTGTAGACTTAACGGTGTCATAAATAAGAAATACAGGAGCATGATAGAACATTGCATCACTGGAGATGTGGGCCTTGCTTTTCTTTAAAGCTGAACGCCGGGAATACAGCTAAATATATAAAAGAAATACATATAATGCACCAAATTATTCAGCCCTGAGACTTAATCTGGCCATGTATTGGAGGAATCTTCCCTGCTGGCTACAAATACAACAGCCATGGTAGCACGTCTGTCACAATACCCGGAAAGTGACTGCATCTCATTGGCTGCAGTAACCATTTGGCCAAGGATTTTCTACCCAGGAAGGGCCACTTACCAGAGGAGTATCTACAATGAATTGCACTCTTGGTTGCTAGGAGCTGGGTGGGATGCTGGCCAAAGTGTCCCAGGTTGAGAGCTGGATGGGGAGACATGTAAGGACCATACAAATCTGCCCACCTGGCTCTTAGCAACCTGGGACGCTCTGGACAGCGTCCCACCCGTATACACATCTCCCCCAACATCTGGTTGCTATGTGTATTGCCCTTACACATCTACCCGCCTGGCTTTTTCTTTCGCCACCCCTCTCCCATGCACATCTTCCTGCCCAGCTCTTAGCAACTTGGGATGCTCAGGCCGGCATCCCGCCCAGATCCTGGCAACCAGTGACTTCAATGGTTGCTAGGAGCTGGGCCGGATGTCGGCCAGCAGGTCTCTGTTTGCTAAGAGACGGGCGTGTGTATAGGAGAATAGTAGTGAGAGAAAAAGTCAGCTGTCTCCGTGGGTCTGTGAACTTTCACTGAGCGGCACCCCCCACCCCTTCAAGTTTCGTCCCAGGACATGTACTATGTGTGCCATACCCTGGATACTCCACTGCCATTCACAATTTAATTTTGGCTGATTCAGCAGGAAATGGTGGACATTGAATCCATGTATGGCCCTGCAATACAGCACAGCCAGCTTGATGATCTGACGTTTCCCAGTGTAATTAAGGAAAACAGCTTACTTACTTCCAGCCTGTGACTAGGCAGTGAAGGAGCAGCAACAGACTGATGAGGGCATCTCTTTGCCCCCTTCTCCTGCATATTCAGAACATGTGAATGTAGCCCATTTGATTGGCTCCTAACCCTCCCTCTTTCAAAGTGCTGCTGTACAGAAGATTACATGAAGTTGAAACCAAGTTGACATCAGGTACCCTATATAGCTAAAGTAGCACTAAACCCTTCTGGGTAGGGGAGCAAGCACACCAGAGAGACACATTAGGGGGGGCGGCTCTTGCTGCATTAGGCTCTTGGGAAAGCTGTGTGAATGTGAGTGTGCACGCAAGGGTGGCTCTGTGGGACCGTATAAAGGGATGGAGCAACCCAAAAAATGGAACCTGAGAAGATGGCATTTTGATAGATGAGTGCTGGGCACCCACAAGCCTGGGAGAAAAAGCACACAGTGTGCAAGTGCAATGTTTTGCAGCACTATATACTTTTTTAATATTCAGGGTTTTATAACGCTGAAACAGTTTTGAGCACCTGACCATAGCACCTACAAGAGCTTGTTGGACATCCCATTCCAAAACCATGGCCATTAATATGGAGATGGCCCTCTGTTTCTGGCTGTATCAACCTGCTCTCTTCTGGGAAGGCTTTCTACCAGATTATGGAGTGGCTGTGGGAATTTGTGCCCATTCAGCCCTAAAGAGCATTTGTGAGGTCAGGTTCAGCCTTCTGTATTTTCCAGGCATCCAAGTTTGCAAATTTTGTCTTCTACTCTGACCTTGCAAAAGCTATTGATTTCTAATGACTATCAGTTGAGTCTTCTTCAGTACGGCTACTTATAATGCAACAGGGGAAGAGCCTAATAATATTTTTTGTTCAAGTCTCTAGTCCCGAATATTACTGAAAATCTACAGATAGACATTAGACATGCAGCAGATAGAAGGCAACCTAAGAATATTTCAAAAGTAGATGCTTTCTGCGAGGAGAAGCGGAAACAGTTTCCTCAAGTATAGTAGGACTGCCAGCTACAAGAGCCACCAGACCTATATGAGCTTGTTGGACATATTGTTCTAAAACCATGACCATTAACATCACCTGATGCCCCTTGGCTATAGCAGCCTTAATTCTCTGGGAAGGCTTTTCACAAGACTTTGGAGGGTGTCTGTTGAAATTTGTGCCCATTCAGCCTGAAGAGCGTTTTTGAATTTGGATGAGAAGACCTGGCTCACAATTGGCATTCCAATTCATCCCATAGGTGTTCAGTAGGGTTGAGGTCATGGCTCTGAGCAGGCCCCTCAAGTTCCTCCACAGTAGACTCATCAAACCATATCTTTGAAGCTGGTTGCTTTGAAGCAATAAAAGTAGCAGAGAACCTGGAATTGGGCTTTACATTAGCAAACAGCTTATTAGCAGCAGTTGTGAGTGAGGATACCTCTGTCACAGGAGCAGTCCTCCACCAGAATATTAACTGGAATAATAATATACTGTGGTATTGTGTGGCACTCCCACTGTAGAATTGGGTGTTATGATCACCTGGACTCTCAGCCTGATGGGCTGAGACGTGTCAGGAAGCAGGGGTTTGTCGGGATTATGCATGGGATCCTGGAACTGGGAGGTTTCAAGGTGATTCAGGAGGAAAGATGAGATCCCTAGTCCTGGGCCCAGGCTTTAGCAGTGGCCAGCACTTGATAATTGCACAGGTGTACACAACCATTAAGAAAAGGATGCTGGCTAGGGGAATGAGCTCCTGCTGGGAAAGAGGAACAGACCGTGTTCAGGTGTCAGGAGAACGCCCCCAGAAGTCAGAGAGGAGTCAGGCGAGCTCCTACTGGGATAGGAACGGACGGTGTTCAGGAGTCAGGAGGACTTCCCCAGAATCTAAAGTGGAGTCGGTTGGTGGTGAGTGTGCTGGAGGCACACTAAGACAGCCAGGGAGGCTGGGAGAGAACTGGTGAGGCTAGGAGAGCCGTGAGCCTGAGGGGCCACCAGTACCAGCGTGGCACAGCACTTCAAAGAGGACCAGTGGGTCGGAAGTGATAATGTTTAAAGTGGAAGCCAGGAGGCTGCTATTGTGTTGTTTTGAAGCCTTGCATGAATGTTATGTTGAACATCCCCTGCGAGGGTATCCAAGATGAATATATGAACTTTGTTTTGAATAAAAGTGGGCTACCGAGCCCTTAAACCGAAGATATTGCGAGTAGACTGCATTGTTAAGCGCTCACCACATGTGCTAATATCCCCAAACACACAATACCAATATGAGGTTCGGTGCTCTCGCTGCAAGTTTCTGCAGAATACATCCATGCTATGTAAATGACTTACAACAAATATACAAAATAATGCAAAAAAGAAAGAAGAAATTTTGCCAAATTTTTGCACATATCCCATGCAGCATGTGAAATAACACTGCCGGGAGGGACATTGCCATGCAGCATGTGAAATAACACTGCCGGGAGGGACACTGTAATCTCCGCTCACGATGATGCTATTACATTGAGAATGTGAGGACATTAAACATGCAGCCGCCTGTCGTATCTCCGCGTTCTGATACTTCATAAATCTGATTGTGAACATGCTCGTTATAGCCTATATTTATGAAATCTTTTTTCGGTTACACAATTCAATTTGTCATCCTTTAATCCAGGCAGCGCTGCCTAACCCGTCGCAGCATCATCAGTCGGCCATCTTAAGAAACAGATGACATCGCTGTACCTTTGATAGGGGCTTTTACAGGCTATGGAGTTGCCATTGAAAGCGTTGATATGGAAGAATTTACATTAAAAAAAGAAAAAAAAGAAAAAAAAAAATCTCAAACCAAAATAATTTGTAGAGAAAAAAATTCTTAATATATAGTGTATGTGTATGTGTGTGTGAGTATGTATGTATGTATGTATGTATGTATGTATGTATGTATGTATGTATATATATATATATATTCATTATTTTTTTTCAAATAGTTTTAAATGTGTGTTATCATTTTGGCTACCTATAAGAAAAATCTTTTAGGTAAATAAAAGAAAGATATATTATAATAACATGTATAATAAATAATATCATTGTTTTTTACACTAATAAATTCTTCTCTAAGGTGTGACGTTCTGACCAAAATGTTTGTGTTGTGTCCCATAGTAAAGTTATACTTATAAGTAGGACAACCTTTAACCTCTGGGCATGCTTTTTATTGATTAGTGAGCATCAATCATTTAAGGTATGGAAGCTTTAACTCTTGTGTATATAACATTTAAAGTGTATCCAAACCTAAAACTAAATTTGTAATATATTGCGGCTTGCCTGTCCTTATATGTGGTGGCTGCATTCGTTTTTTTTACCCATTATTGTCACTAGGGATGAGCTTGAGACCGAACGCCAGAAGGGAATCATCAGCCATGAGTGCCGGTTTTCTATCAAAGTTTGTGACTACGTTGGAATGTGTGACCGGTCACGTGGTCACACATTTTAACGTAATCCTGCTCAGTTTTTCGGCAGTGGAATGTGTGACCACCAATAGGTCAAGCATTCCAACGATTTCTCAACTGTTCCAGGGCAGATCGGCATCGCAGATGGTATGTGGAGGAGAACCGATCTGCCCTGGAACAGCTGATCGTTCCTGAACTGTCACTTCTATCGGACTTTGCCAGTGCGATCTCACATTCCACAAAGTCGGATAGAAGTGACATTTCAGGACCGAACAGCTGTTCCAGGGCAGATCGATTCTCCTGCACATACGATCTGCGATGTCAATCTGCCATGGAACAGCTGAGAAAGCGTTTGAATTCTTGACCTATTGGTGGTCACACATTCCACCGCCGAAAAACTGGGCAGGTTCACGTTAAAATGTGTGACCACGTGACTGGTCACACTTTCCACCGCCAAAAAAGTGGGTGGGATTACGTTAAAATGTGTGTCCACGTGACCGGTCACACATTCCAACCTAGTCACAAACTTTGATAGAACACCGGCCCAATCAGCTGCACCCGGGGTATTCCCTACCCCACAGCTGCACATAAACAAAGGAGCTGGTGACATCCTTGACCTATTATGGCCATTTTAGGTCAATGTTATTGATCAAGCACGGCTTTGTGGCCATATTTGGTCAATATGGCCTAATATGAGAGCTTTTTCTTCATAGAATTTTCTTAGCTAGCTTTTACAGGGTAGGTCGCCGAGTCTTTTCTCACCCCTCTCCATTTACACAGGCTTGGAACTGGCATGCAAAATGTAACAACACATAGTAGACCCTATTTACCTACCGGCATGTGGGAGGAAACCCACGCAAGCACCGGGAGAACATGTGAACTCTATACAAATAGTGCGCCGGCTGGGAAGTAAAACAAGGAGTGCGGTAAAGCATAATTGCTAACCACTGAACCATTGTGTTGCTTGGTCTTCAGAAACCTCCCCCTCTCCATAACATAGCCTGTAAAGTTGACTATGCATGTCTGTTTCCTGCTGAATCTGGTGAAATTCGATCCATGGATGGCCCTTTTGGTACCACCAAGGTCAAAAAAAGTAAATTTTTTGATCAAAGTTGCCGGTTGGAAAACTGTCGGCTGAACATTGACTGAGAGCCTCAGGTGCCGGCTATAGTGTTTGGGCAGCCATGGCTATTAGAATACCCTACAGCTGATTGCCTGCAGTCGATTTTTGGCCGAAAATTTTCCATCCGGCTCCTTTGCTCAAAAGATTGACTTTTGTTGAGCTTGGTGGTGCCACTAGGGCCACCCATGGATGGTATTTTGCCAGATTCAGGGAAGATTCCTCTATCCAAGTTCTTTAGCATGGATTGGGGGGAACCTAGTGATTGCCCTTGTTCAACCCTCAGTGCTCCATCCCTACTCTACAGGGACTACAAGTGGTGGATTGCAGGTCAAATTCAGAAACGTACACGTTTTCTATTTAAAAAACAAAATGTGATGATATATTATTGAATACAGAGTCGCATTCATTTGCATCTTTTACATCTGCCGAGACTTCAGCTTAAATTTTCCACAATCAACGGAGAACTCAATTATCAGAATACGAAGCAGCCATGGAGGATTCTCACTCATCCCCCGAAAAGGCATTTGTGTGCGCAACTCTAGAGGCAAAGGGGGCACGGAGTAATAAGCTACACGCAGGTTGGGATGATATGTTCCTGCTCGTTGGCTCTCTCCAGAGACCCTCTTAGTGGACGGAAGGGAGACCCTTGAAAAAAAAAAAAAGGCCATGACGCATAGCGGATACGTGACACTGCTGCTCAATGAGGTGAGCCATTTCCCCAGCTGAGAGATAGAAAATAAAACCAGCGAGTAGGCAGAGGGGGGCTACCTATGTAGGTGAGAAGGGCACTTCAATGGGTCTACAGCGGAATCTTCCCAGAGGAAGGGATTGAAGCCTCGGAGCTCTTCTCCCTTTTTTCCGATAATCCCCCTTTAGTCATTGTTTTATTAGCGGTTCATCTGCCTGTATCTTCTGACCGTTCTCTATCACCTCCCCCTCTCTGCCCAGCCTCCCTCCCTCCTCTCCCGCTCTCCCCATTGATGCTGTTAGCTGTTGTGCGAATGGAATATTGAAAGCTACTATCTGCATTCAGAACACGGAAGGATGGAATGAGAGAGAGAGAGAGGAAGAGAGAGAGAGAGACGGAGTGAGGAGGATTGGATGAGACCCGCGGTTGACGTGAGAGATGGATGAGACGGGAAACATTGAAGACTGTGTAATATTGGAAGTTACAGAGTTCACAATTTGATGTAGTGCGCTGTACACTGTATCATAGCTCCTTACTGTCCTTCCCCAAGATCCAAATCCTTCTTTTTTTTTTCACCTCCGCTACAATATACGGGTAGAAACCTTTATAAATCAGCGCACTCCATAGCCACCAAGTGTTAATAAAATTGTATAAACCCCTCGGAAAGAAATATGCTGCTCATTTATATATTTATGTATTTTTTGCAGCACCCATCACAAAATGTTTAATGAAATAAAGCTTGATTGAAGATCTTTAAAAAAATGTTTTAAATAATAAGTGTTTATTAAGGGTTTTAAGACAAGAAACATGAACGACATGCAAACAGGGAGATCAATGCAGTACAGTAACATGTAAATATACTCCATCGTGAGACATACGCATACAAGCATGCATATGGGGACATTCAGCCCAAATACCATGCACATACCGCTGGAAATACACAGATCAAATCATGCTGTGAATGGTAGGCGTCTTGTTTCAAAAACAGCTGTGTGTGTCACAGTCAGGGAACTTTGAGACTAGGTGGTATGACCGCATTTTCTCCCATCTATCCAGACAACATTGAAGATATATTTTATTTTATTATTTTTTATTTGATTTAATTTAATTGTTTTGTAATAAAATTACCTTTTTTATTTATATATATTTCTCCAATGTTTATTTTATGTATTAATTCATTAAGCAAGAATGCATTCGACAGTTGAGAGGCCTTAGCCAATCAGAAAAACAAAAAAAAGTACTATCTATAGAAAACAAATTTATGTTTTTGGAGTAAAACTGTCCACACACATGCTTTTTATGTTTTTTTTATTTCATATTTTATTTCATATTTTATTATTTTTTTATTTTATTTCATAATTTTTTTTTAAATTGTACTTGTTACATTTTTTTTACATTCATGCTGTTTATTAAGAAAGAATGCATTTGACAATCGGACGCAGCATTTGGCCAATAAAAACATCACAGTCACTTAATCAGTTATCTATTCCGCTACTTAATGGAACACATAATAATAACTTTAAGTGACTGTGATGTTATGTTGTTTTTATCGGCCAAATGCTGCGGCCGCTG
>NW_017306441.1:857186-890167 GCF_000935625.1 Nanorana parkeri | reverse complement strand
ACCAAAACTTATGTGTGTGTGTGTACAGTTTGACTCCAAATACTAATTACTCCATTTGTTTTTTTTATAGATAGTACACTATTTATTTATTTTTTCTGTTTGGTTGAGACCTCTAATTTAGTCAAATGAATTCTTGCTTATTAAATCTATAAATAAAATAAGAATAAAAAATGTGCAATAAATAAAACAAACTAATAATAATAGCTGCCGTGTGGAGATTATACACAAGATGACAGGCAGGAGAATAGCCAGGTCCAGGCATAGGATGAAGCAGGCAGCAAGCAAGAAGATAGTCAGGTCCAGGCAGAGGTCAAGGCAGGTGGCAAGCAAAAGGGTAGTCAGGTCCAGGCAGAGGTCGAGGTAGGCAGCAACCAAGAGGTGGCGGGGCAGTAGTAAAACAGCTACGATGTGGAGACTGTACACAAGATGACAGGCAGGAGAGTATTCAGGTCCAGGCAGAGGTCGCGGTAGGCAGCAACCAAGAGGCGGTGGGGCAGTAATAAAACAGCTACAATGTGGAGACTATACACAAGATGACAGGCAGGAAAGTTCTGTAGTCAGGTCCAGGGAGAGGTTGAGGCAGGCAGCAAGAAAGAGGGTAGTCAGGTTCAGGCATTGGTGAAGGCAGGTGGCAAGTGAAAGGGTAGTCAGGTCCAGGTTGAGGTAGGCAGCAACCTAAAGAGGGGAGTGGCAGTAGTAGAACAGCTACTACAGTGTGGAGACCATACACAAGACGACAGGCAGGAGAACAGTCAGGTCCAGGCAGAGGATGAGGCAAGCAGCATGATAAAGGGTATTCAGGTCCAGGCAGAGGATGAGGAAGGCAGCAATCAAGAGGGTAGTCAGATCCAGGTAGGAGTTGAGGCAGGCAGCAAGAAAGAGGGTAGTCAGATACAGGCAGAGGTCAAGGCAGGTGGCAAGCAAAAGGGTAGTCAGGTCCAGGCAGATGTTGAGGCAAGCAGCAAGAAAAAGGGTATTCAGGTCCAGGCAGAGGATGAGGAAGGCAGCAAGCAAGAGGGTAGTCCGGTCTAGTAGAGGTTGAGGCAGGCAGCAAGAAATAGGGTAGTCAGATGCAGGCAGAGGACGAAGCAAGCAGTATCCAAGAGAATAGTCAGGTCCAGGCAGATATTGAGGCAAGCAGCAAGAAAAAGGGTATTCAGGTCCAGGCAGAGGATGAGGAAGGCAGCAAGCAAGGGGGTAGTCAGGTCCAGGCAGGTGTCTATGCTGGCAGAAGGTAAGAGAGTAGTCAGGTCGATCTGGGTTGGCAACAGCCATACAAGGAAACAGTATTCTAGCGCTTTTGCTCTCGGGTAGCTGGTAATGAAGACACAGCACCAGCCAACACAACGAAAGATGTTTAAATACCCTCCAAGCCAACGAGCACGCCCAGCGTCAGCGACAAACATCCATGCACACTAAAGCACGCACACCAATGCACCCTAACTCACTTGCACCCCTGCGCTTATTAGTGTGACCAGCCATAGCCAAGAGTCCACAAGCTGGCATGCACACGACACATGGCAGACGGACAGGACGGGACATACCCCCGACTGTGCAGAGGTGCTGTAACATCCCCGTGGCATGGAGTGGTTCCTTCCACTGACCTCTACAGCACTACTGTGGCCAGCGAGAGGAGCTACAGCATGCACAGGCATCCGACACAACAGGAAGTGTGGAAAGTAAAGAATCTTCAGGCAGCTGTAGAACTAGAACAGATCGGAGGAGCGGGTAGCAGGAGTGGTGGGTATGAAGCACATGTACATGTACGTCCTGCTTCTTAAAATGTATGGAACCAGCTTTATTATTATTATTATTACATAATATTTATATAGCGCCAACAGTTTGCGCAGCGCTTTACAATATAAGGAAGACATTACAGTTACAATACAATTCAAGACAAGATGGTAAGGAGGGCCCTGCCCCTGAGGGCTTACAATCTAAAAGAGGAGGGGGAAATGATACATGAGGTAGCTGTGGTAGCTGTGGGAATGAATTATGTGAGAATGTGAAGGTTCAGTGGTTAGGTCGAGGTGGGATAGGCTTCCCTGAAGAGATGAGTCTTTAGGGAACGCCTAAAGGCAGTCAAGGTGGGAGATAGACGGACAGGTTGGGGTAAGGAGTTCCAGAGGATGGGAGAGACTATAGAGAAGTCCTGGAGGCGAGTATGGGAGGAGTGGACAAGGGAGCTGGAAAGCAGGAGGTCAATGGATGAGCGGAGGGGACGTTTAGGGTGATACTTTGAGACAAGGTCTGAGATATATCCGGGGGCGGAGTTGTGGATGGCTTTATAGGTGACTGTTAATATTTTGAATTTTATCCTCTGGGCGAGTGGAAGCCGAAACATCTACAACACAACTTCCTTCCTTCAGCGTTACATTTGATTTGAGTATTTTAATCTAAAGCGGATTGAAGATGAATTGTCTAATTATCCACATAAATGATGTCTGATCGCTGTGACAGCTCAGTGTCAGACTTTTGTGACAGTTTCATATATTCCAAATTGGTATAAATTGACTTTCTATGCCATAGCAACATTATCCTTAATATGCTTATGTAACTTTTTAAAAATGTAAATTTGTTTCACTTTTTTTTTTAAAGTTGAACAAGCAGATGTAAAAAAAAATAAAAGAAAATGCAGTTACGTATTCATTGAAAGAGAATGAAATGTATATTTAAATGCAACGTGTAAAGACATCATTTGTCTTGTGATCAGCCTCTTTTAACCCCCTGGACAGCTGAGCTCAGATGGAGAGGGCCAAACAGGCTCTGCTGCATGCAAATAAGCTGACAAAAAACATGCTGGCAGGAGGAGTGAGCAGAGTGAGCAGAGGGTTTTTTGCTACTGCTTTTTTTACTGTTCGTTTTTATTATAATTATAATAGAGGATTTATATTGCGCCAACAGTGTGCGCAGCGCTTTACAATATAAGGAAGACATTATAATCACAATACAAATCAAGACAAGAAGGTAAGGAGGGCCCTGCCCCTGGGGGCCTACAATTTTTACTGTTCACTCAGTGACTGGGGGCAGGGAGGTAGCCAAGCTTTATTGCTTAACTGCAGCAGAAAAAAAAGATCATCAGGCTGGTTGTAAACTCTGTCAGGGCTCTGTAAACTTCAGGACTGGATGGATAAAATGAAAGCTGAACTCCGGGCACAAAAACATTCATTTAAATATATTCCTCAATATCCGCAAAGGATGTAAATCCTCTTTGTGTGCACCAAATGGCTTTGCATTAGCAATGTGGAGAGAGCAGATCTGTGGGAGGCACCCAGCAGGCCCCACCCACTATGGGTGCCTGCACACACCAGGGTAGGGGGCGGAGACAAGAGCAGTCACCCTGCACAAGGACAGAGAGCAGCAGTGACCGGTCTTTATTACAGGAAGGGGCGGAGACAAGACCAGTCACCCTGCACAAGGAGAGAGAGCAGCAGTGACCGGTCTTTATTACAGGAGGGGGCGGAGACCAGACCAGTCAACCTGCACAAGGAGAGAGTGCAGCAGTGACCGGTCTTTATTACGGGAGGGGGCAGAGATAAGACTAGTCACCTTGCACAAGGAGAGAGTTCAGCAGTGACCGGTCTTTATTACAGGAGGGGGCGGAGATAAGACCAGTCACCCTGCACAAGGAGAGAGAGCAGCATTAAGAGGTCTTTATTACAGGAAGCTCCAAGTTTCACACTGGATTACTTCACAGATCTGGAAGAAATACACAAAGCTCACCGAGATTCCAGGAAGAATACTTAAATACTGCAATACTTAGAATAGAATAGGATAAAATAGACACCAGCCACAGACAGATCGTCAGTTTTCGGGGATAGCAAATTGTCCTTTAAAGTTCAGCAGAAGATGCAATGAGAGAGGTTAAAGGATGTCTCCATTTGGCTGTGATCCTCTCTTGCGTCTCGGCCATTTGTCTGTTGAACAGAAACGATGTATTCCTTGACGACCGTTTACATATTGCACATTTAATATTGTCAGGGCTCTTTGTCTTTTTTGTATTTTGTGATGTTTTGTGAAATAAATAAATAATGAAATAAAGAAATATATTTAAAAAAATAAAATAAATAATAATTAAAATAAACATTTTTAAAAGTGATAAAAAGTAAAAAATATAAATGGGACGGGTTGAGGAACCTTGCCTTGGGTCAGCAAAGAGAGTAAATCTGGCCCTGGGGACATCTTTTCTGTGGAATGGTGACCAAAACTGAACCGAACACTCAAGGTGTGGCCGAACCAGTGTTTTATATAGCATTGGAATTATGGATTTGTATTTGGAGTAAATACTCTTTTCTATGCATGATAGTAATCTCCTGGCCAGTGGCGGAACTACCAGGGTCGCAGAGGTCGCGGCCGCGACCGGGCCCTGGAGTTCCGCCCCTTGGAGGGGGCCCAGGACAGGAGGAAGGGGCCCCTGGTTCCCCCGGCCTAATGAGTAACTTGTATGCATATTTTTAACACCCAAATGCATAACTTTACATGTTTCAATATTAAACTTCGTCTGCCATATAGTTACCCACCCCCCTATTTTGTCAAAATCTGCCTGCAGCACTTCTATGTCTTGTGTTGATGTAGCTTTACCCAACAAGTTTTGGTATAGTCAGCAAACACTGAGACCTTAGTATCATTAATAAAAAGGTTGAAAAGCATTGGCCCCAAGACAGACCCCTGGGGCACGCCACTCACAACCCTAGACCATTTAGAATATGACCCATTTATTTAAATTCTCTGCGTACGTTTTTGTAGCCAGTTCTCTATCCATGTATACCCCAATGCCCATAGACCAGGGGCGTCCCGAGGCTGGGTGACACCCGGAGCGAGTGTCAACCCACAGAGACGTCACTGCGCATGCGCGTGACGTCACCACGCGTGTGCGCAATGACGTCATCACGCGGCAGTATTCTGATACCTGCCGGCGGCCATCTTGGTGGTGGACGCGGGCAGAGAGAGGAGGGGACAGTCACCCGGCGGGATAAGGGATGCCGCCGGGTCCCCGCCTCTCTCCTGATACTGTCCATGACCGAGCGCCCGACTTTTCAGAGGGGGGTGACACCAGAATGACTGTGAGTCATTTTGGTGTCACCCCTCCAATGGTGTCACCCGGGTGCGGGCCGCACCCCCCGCATCCCCCTTGTGACGCCACTGCCATAGACTGTAATTTGTAGATTAAGCGTTTATAATATATTAAGTAAATTGGTGAGATCAGAAGAAGTAGTAGGAATTGTATGAAAAAAATATCATGCCCCCTTTGCCTTTAGAAATAACCAGCTTGGCACACCAAGTATACCATCTGCTTCCATTAGGATGCTACTAGACCACATGCCCTATATATAGCATTGGGTGGGTGGGTGGTTCATAAAGGTTTAAAAAAAAAATGGCCACCCCTATCAAAGTCCTAGTGCCCCATGCTGATGATCAGAGGGATCTTCAGCACTTCAGCAAAAGAGGCTTATGTGCCAACTACCTGCTCCCCTTTCCCCCATGGAGGACATAATAGGTGGCCAGCTCCTTCCTGGTGAACTGGTTTGGACCCCTAACCAGTTCACTGTGCGATTTAACAGCATCAACTGCTGAGAAAAAAAAGAGATTGACAGGAAATTTGACATGAGCAAACTGGTCCTTGACCACCTATTTCCCATCAACTCATGGCCATGTACAGGTAAATCAATCACCACCAATGATCGGGCATCAATCTACTATACCATATTAGTTGGGCCTTGTCTCATATTGACCCCATCAGTCCTACGTGGATTGGACAAACACCTGGGATATTGAATTGCTGTCTGGTGCTCACGGCGCCGTTCCAGCCCACTGCCCTGGAATCTCTGATATGTCTGATGTGCTCTTCAGTAAGACATTTATGGCCGCCATATTGGCCAACTTTCATTGATTTCCATTGACAGGCCTGTTCTTAGGCGCATATTCACGGCTGTTTTGTCCTTGAAAACATTCCTGTTTTGATGTCGGCCAACCACACAGCACGAGGGTTTGGTTTTTACTGGAAAATGCACATTACAGGTCCTCTTGTTCTGTAGGTTGCATGAAGTTATTACCATCTGGAGCTTGTGTAGTAAAGCTCAACTCCAGCCCAAACCTTTTTTTTATAGCACAGATAAGAGTCCAAATGTTTGTCACATTTTTATGTTTTTTTTCATTGGTAACATCTCCACTCACTTCCTGTCCTGATGACACCGGCACAGACCTGCTGACCTCACCAGACCTGATTTACCTATGCTGCAGTTTCACTTAGAGGTCTCCTCCTCACCTCCATTCTTTAAACCAGGGGTAGGCAAACTCTGACCCTCCAGCTGTGGTGCAACTACAATCCTAATAGGCATTGCAAGACTCTGACAGGCACAGGCATGACTCTCAGAGGCAGATACATGGGCTTTTAGATCCACCGCAGTTGGAGGGCCAGAATTTGCCTTCCCATGGTTTAAATGGATGGTGAAAAAAGATGCAGCACACTGATGAGCTCATCTCTCTATCGCTCTGCTCTCTCTGTCAGGAACCAGATCTGAACCCAGGGCCTCTGCTGTAGCTGGCAGTGATTCTACCTGCTGAGCCACCTTAGAACCTTGGATAGCTTCTTGACTGATCTCAGTTAAAGCTAGTTTCTGCTGAACTCTGAACGCCTTGCTCCCCCCTAGAACTTCCCATTTAAGCCACACCTCTGCACTTCCTGTTTGCCAGATTATTGTACTCCTGTCAATATCTTGCTTCCTGCTCTCTCTGTGATACAATCTGCTCATACTGCTACCCGTGTACCAACCTTTGGATGCTGATTCACCGACTACTCTCATCGTCTCCTGCTTCATACCTGATACATTTGGCTAATGACCTCGGCTTGTTCGCTGACTACGCTTCTGCCTGCTCCTATACTACTACCGTCTGCTTGTGTACCGAACTCGGCCTGTTATACTACGAATTTGCCTGCTGTTTCAGCCACTGGACTCTGAGCCTGATCCCAGATCATGACACTCTCCTTCAATCAGGTACAACACACCTTAGCTGTCTCTGTGGGTCGGCAAACATTCGCTAGCCCACGGAGCGGCGCAACCCCCCCACCCCTTCAAGTGGTGCCCCGGACATGTGACATATGTGCCATAACCTGGATACACCACTGGTATGATGGACTGCTGTTCCATTGTGGTCCTAAACATCAATGATGGTATCAGTAAATTGGTGTGAGATTAGCATTATTTGCAGGTACTCGATAGACAAACTGTCATCCCAAGTCTATGGGCTTGTTTCCACCAGATGCTTTCTCATGCATTTTAAAAGAGAACTTCAGGTTTCTTCAAATTAACCCTTGCAGTGGGCTACCCCCGCACTGCAAGGGTTTACCGCTCTTTTTTTCCTCTGGGGCAGAAATGAAGAAGATATACTCCCCTGATCCTCGGTCCTGCAGCAGTGACCGCTCACCTTTCTTCCCCTCCACTCTGGCTGTGGTATGTCTCTTGGCGTCCTCACATCTAACGCATTAGATGTGATGATGTCAGGCGTCCTTAGACAGCCAGAGCCCAGGGGAGAAGAGGCCACGGAGATCTGTCTAGCAGCTAGAAGGGACCAAGGATCAGCTAAGTATATCTTTACTTTCGTCCCTAGGCGGAAATATTTATTATTACAGACATTTATATGGCGCCAACAAGTTACAGAGCACTTTCCATACTGCACATTCACATCAGTCCCTGCCCTCAAGGAGCTTACAATCTAAGATCCCTTTATATAGGGGCAATTAACCTGGAGGAAATCCATGCAAGTACAGGGAGAACATGCAATCTCCATGCAGATAGTGTCCTGACTGGGATTCAAACCGAGGACCCCCAATGCCAACGACTAAGCCACTGTGCTGCCACACTTAACCCTTGCACTGTGGATGGAGCTTCACTGCAAGGGTTAATTTTTCAAAATCCTGGAGTTCTACAAAGCAAAATAGGGATGCACCGATATATCAGCCGCCGAAACATATCGGCCGAAAATGGCACTTTTGGCATAATGCCGAAAGTGCCATTTTCTGGCCGAAACAGCAGCACATCCCTGCTTTCTATTCTCCCCGCTGGACGCTGCTCTGTGTCCCAGCGGGGAAGAGAGAAACTGTCACTTGCGGCCGAGCGCTGCGGGAGGAGAGCGCTGTGAGCGGCCGGCATCTCTCCTCCCACACCGCTCAGCCTCTTGTCACAGATCGGCAGAACAGTGGGTGGGTGGAGAAAGCCAGCACTGTCACAGGACAGAGAGTCAGGATGGAGAGCGGATACAAGCAGTCAGTGATCGCCGAGTGTTTGTAGATAATTTCGAGGATATGGTATGTTTACTATATCCTCAATTATGAATGAATGAGAAGTGATCTACATCACTTCCCGTTCATTCATGATTGTGGTTATAGTAAACACACTATGCCCTCATGTTATGAATGAACAGGAACCCTCAGTATAGAGGATTCCTGTTCATTGATAACAGGGGCTGCAGAAAAAGAGATTGAGGTCTCTTTTTCTATTTTAAAAGGAAATATCAGGGGTCTGTTTAGACCCCCAATATTTCCCCGAAGCCCCTAAAAGTAAAGTAAAAATAAAAAATAAAAATATTTAATAAAAAATGAATAAATAAATAAAAATAAATATTAAATAAATTAAAAAGTTTATAAAAAATAAATACAAATAAAATATTTAACAAATTTGAAAAGGTTAAAATAAAAAACATTTTCGGTTTCAGCCTGACATTTTATTTTAATTTTGGTTTCTTTTCTGTTTTGAAATTTTTATTTCGGTGCACCTCTAAAGCAAAACTCACTACATGGAGACTAGAAAAGGATTAGTTAGTTCCCTACCATGAGTTGTGTTGCAGTGCACAGGAAAAAGATCTCTCCTACTGCATTTGAATGCATTGACCTGCAGTACACCATTCAAGCCAAATCCTTAAAAAATGATAGGGGAGGGGACTGGGGTTGCCACCTTTTCTTTAAGCAAAACCCGAACACTGTAGTGACGCGCTGACTTTTTTTGGGAGAATGCGTTACGGCTTATTCATATGTCATTAGCACCACCCATTCATATGTAAATATCACATTTGAGACTATTTTCAGTGGGGAGCCAGTAGCCCCTATCTTAATTTTGGTTGCCCCTGTCTGCCTGACCTCTTGCATCCGGGTTTCTGCTGCCATGAAACCCGAACACAACATGTACACAGGGATGTGCAACAACAACCCCCCATAACCATATGTTATGGTGGGGAGCCCCTGTGGGTGCCTTGAAGGAAACCTGTCACGGGACATATAAAAGGGCTGCCATTGCTGACCTCTCTTTCTGAGAATGCCAGTTGCCTGGCATGTCCAGCCAATCGGCTTGCTTCCATACCTTATGTCATTGACCTAGAACAAGTGTGCAGATAAGAACTTTAAGGATGCTTTAAGGAAAACAGCAATTTTTCTTACCATAATATTTACGTGTGCGGCACTTACACACAATCGTCGAAAAGCAGATTATAGGATTAGCTAGGTTAGGCAAAAAAAAGAGAAAAACCTGAAATGAGTTGTCAGCAATTTAGCAAATAATGTACAGAGGAAATTGTTTGTAAATGTTTTCAAAAAGCGAAGAACGTGAACAATAGTTAATTATAATAGAAGAATCCAAAGTCTTCATAAAGGAGCCAAATAATAGTTTAAATGGAATCTTAAGTATTTCACGGCATGATAGACATTATTCATAACAGCGCTTTGTATAGAACTGAGACTAATGGCTAAAATCATCCCGCTAGTAATGCAACATTTTTATAATGTCATAAATTAAATCATAAAGTAAATATTGTAATGTGCAAGTGTTTTGCTTGCCAAAGGTAAACTACGGTCATAATTGGTGCTAGTGGTGCCAGGACACACATGCTGGTGATGCTGCAACTCCCATACTGAGGATGCTGGAACACACCTGCTGAAGATTCTTGACAAAGTAGAACATAGTCCCATAACAATTTTACACCCAAACTCCCCCGCTGCTATGCCACCACCCTCCAATAATCCCCACCTCCCCATTAAGACACCACACTTGAGATTGGAGTTAAATGGCTGTAGCAGCCTTTTATTAAAAAATTCAAGTCAAACAGGGTGTGTATAAATAATAGACATATGCGATTCGGTTCGTTCCGAAATTCGTTTTGAACGAATTTTCGGAGATTCGGATGCATCCGAATTCCGAATTACAGCTAAGACGAATGCAAACGAATCCGAATTCCCGATTTCCCGAAATTCGTTAGCAGTAGTCCGGCCGAAATTCGTTATTGGACGAATTTCATTGCAGCAAAATGACATTACGAAAAAATTGGGAGGGTGTCCCCATGCCGATGGGGACAAGGGCCTCTTCCCCACAACCCTGACACGCTGATTGTGGGGGTCTGCGGGCAAGGGGGCTTCACTAAAGGGTTAAATCAAATAGTTAGTAAAAAGTCCAGACTATTCCTTTAATAATTTTTTTTTTTTTTAAATGGCTCCATCGCTGTAATCCAGAGTCCACCTTCTTTATGAACACCATAGTGTAGAGGACTACACTTCCTAGCAATACATTATACAGTAATGCAGAATTGCAACGGCTATAGAGGACTACAATCCCAGCTATGGGGTACAGAGCTCACCTGACTTCTCAGCTATGGTGTACAGAGCTCACCTGACCTCTCCCACTGCGATCCTCCCACTGTTGTCACTGCTTCTAGCCTTGGGCGGCACTCTACTTGTCACTGTGCCCACATCTCTCTTCTCCTCCCACTGCCTCTATGTCCTCTGACCCCCCTGCAGCTCTTTCCCAGCCACTGTGCCAACCTCTCTCCTCTCCCCCCACCGCCGCTGTGCCCGCTGACTTCAACTGGCTCTTAAACTGCCACTGTGCCCATCTCTCTCCTCTCCCTCCACCGCATCTGTGTCCACTGACCCCCCTCCAGCTCTTCCTGCTCTTCCCCTGCCACTGTACCCACAGTTGGTGGGTACATTGATGGGCAGGGTAGTTATAGATCATGAACTGGTGGGTACCATCAATGTAATAATAATACTGCCAAGTTTACTCTGCCACTCACTATGCCACCGACATTCTGAAAGGACTTTCAATTCCTTAGGAAGACTAAGACCCACCTCTCTCACCACCTCTGTGTCCACTTACCCCTGCTCCAGCTCTTCTCCTGCCACTGTGCCCACCTCTCTCACCACCTCTGTGTCCACTGACTCCCCTCCAGCGCTTCCCCTGCCTCTGTGCCCACCTCTCTCACCACCTCTGTGTCCACTGACTCCCCTCCAGCTCTTCCTCTGCCTCTGTGCCCACGTCTCTCACCACCTCTTTGCCCACTGAACCCCCTTCCACCTCTTTCCCTGCCTCTTTTCCCTGCCCCCTTGAGACTGGTCCCCGGGGTCTGGAGTCTCCAACCACCTCTTGTAGTATGTCTGCAGTCTACAACCACCTCTTGTAACATGTCTACAGTCTATGACCACCTCTTGTAACATGTCTACAGTCTATGACCACCTCTTGTAACATGTCAGCAGTCTATGACCACCTCTTGTAACATGTCTGCAGTCTACAACCACCTCTTGTAACATGTCTGCAGTCCATGACCACCTCTTGTAACATGTCTGCAGTCTATGACCACCTCTTGTAACATATCTGCAGTCTACAACCACCTCTTGTAACATGTCTGCAGTCTATGACCACCTCTTGTAACATGTCTGCAGTCAACAATCACCTCTTGTAACATGTCTACAGTCTCCGAACACCTCTCATAGCATGTCTACAGTCTCCGACCACCTCTTGTAGCATGTCTACAGTCCCCGACCACCTCTTGTAGCATGTCTACAGTCTCCGACCACTTCTTGTAGCATGTATACAGTCTCTGACCACCTCCTGCCCGTTACATGCAAGTGGTCTCTAATCATCTCCTACTCCATGCCCATAGTCTCTGACCACCTCTTGTAGCATGTCTGCAGTCCCTGACCACTTCTTGCCCGTAATATGCCCGTAGTCTCTAATCATCTCCTATTCCTTGCCTATATTCCCAGACAGCTTTTTGTATAATTATACACACATGAATATTATGTGCGGCCCTTCAGTGATATCAGAGGCTGCACTGGAGGCCCCCTATAGCAAGTAATGTGACCACCACTGAATTAGATCCCTCGCAGACATTCCTCCTCAAAGGCCGCATCTTTTGTGAAATAGGAAGAGAACCGGTGTGATAAGGTGACCTGATTTTACAAGGAGATTTGATGGTACTTTCACAATTTATTTCTCTCATTTATGGTTTTCAATGCATGTACCATCTCGGCTGAACTGCGCCTTCGTTCTGGTGCCTTGGCGCCTGCTATAAAATACGCGCTCGCTAAAAATACGCTTTTCGATTTTCTCTAAGACACTATGCAGAACAGGGTCTGTTATAGGTTTACGGTGTATGTAAATGAGCTCCAGAAATTTGTTCCCCATCTACATCTCCGGCTGATTTGTGCACAGATTGCGCAAGAGAAAAACATACCGCCACAGGCCGCTTAAGAGTAATACATATTTCAGCAGTGAATGTCTCGATACCACCGCTGTGCACTGTCCAATTTCTGTGATGACGCACGCTCAGTGCAATCTGACCGCACACAGAGTACATTTCTCCTGTACACAGAGTGAATGGGAAGGATACCACAGGTCAGGGATGTAGCCGGGAGTATACCAGCAGCCATAACCCTTAATGGGAAGTCATGATGGTTTTTAGCCCATTTTGTTTTATTTTTTAATGTTTACAAATGTATACATTGATGTTTTAAAAATACTGACATTTTATATTTATATGGTTTTTGGTCAATTTTATTTTAATTTTTGAATGTTTACAAATGTATAAACTGATATTTTATAAATACTGATATTTTATATTCATAGGGTTTTTGGTCAATTTTATTTTAATTTTTGAATGTTTTTCAAATTCATAAACTGATATTTTATAAATACTAATATTTCATATTCGTAATGTTTTTCGTCAATTTTATTTTCAGTTTTGAAAGTTTACAAAGTTGGGTGCAATTTTATTTTCTCACATCAGGTGAGAAACTGGAATTACCCTTTCAACTATTTATTAACCGACAGTAGTTTAGGTTTAGCACACAAACATAATCAATTTAAATGTTTTTTATTTTTTTTTATTTTGCACCGATACTGGTTTTTCGGCATCCAGTACGAGTACCGATATTTATATTTCGGTACCCTCTGATACAGAGTACCGGTGCCATTACTTCCGCTAGCATGAAGCCGACTTCCTGGGCAATCAAGAAGCCGTCTCCAAGAAGCTGCCTCCATGTTCGCTCGTGGCACTGCCGGTCAGAGGACATCTCCCTCTGACTAGAGGTTCTGGTATCGGAGCATTTGGGCAAGTACGAGTACTTGCCCCAAATACTCAGTATCGGCACCAATACCGATACTGGTATCAGAATCGTTGCATCCCTAATTTTATTACTAAAAAAATTACATACAAATAAATGCCAGTGATGTAAGAGGAGGCGGGGACGGAAGAGGAGGCAGGGCCCACGACCACGGAGGCGGACAGCGCTGACAGGTAAGAGGTGGGCAGCCCATCTGAGACCCTGCAGAGCCCACTATTGAAAGTCTATGGCGGGCTCTGCAGGGTCACTCTCAGGTGGGCTCTGCAAGTGGCATAACTAACAATCACGGGGCCCCATACAAAATTTTGCTATGGGGCCCTGTGATTTTTAGTTACGCCCCTGGTTCTAATAAAAATATTACAATTCTAATCATCCCGCCTTCAGTCCTTTTGTATTTGCCGCTTCTACATTTAATGAACGCCTTTCCACCAGGGAGGCCCGCCCCTTCTTTGTGAGCAGCCTTGAATGAAGCCTAAAAATCACTCAAGAGCAAATCTGCCACAATTATCAGCTTTTTCTTTTACTATTGGATAAAATAGAGAAGGATTAGAACGCCTGTTTTCACAGCTATCTGAGAATCTACACCTTGCGATCATCGGACAAAACTTTTCATCCGATGAATGAACAGTCGATTTTCGAACAGCGGCCCCATCCTGCCCCAAATATCGCAAGGTTGGATCAGCGGTAATTAAAAAAAAGCACCTGGACGAATTGCGGTAATCGGCCGCACGTATTTTCGTCTTCGCATGTGCAGTGTAGACCGTACAAATTTTGACGTACGGAAAAGCCAAAAACCTTGCGAGCATCGTACGATCGACTGAAGTTTTCTAACCTGCTGGTTAGTCAAAAGTCAATGGATTGTACAGTATTTGCGCTTGTACACTGCCCATCAACCTTTACAAATATCGGACGAAAATGCGATCGCATGCGAAAATCGCCCGATATTCGTAAGGTGTACGGGCAGCTTTAGAAAGGTTTCCCCTCACTTCCTGTTCTTGTGTTGGTTTTAGCAGACAGGAAGTAAGAACAAAACTGCAACAGGGACACAAACAGAAATAAATGTAAAATATAATGCTCATTGTCCCCGCTCCGATCCACCAGCGCTGACTGGCGGAACGGACGGGGGAGGGGGCAGGTACAACTGGCTCTGCCTATGGATAGGCAGAGCCAGCTGTCACTCACGCAGCTGGGCGGATCTCGACATCGATGTCGGGATCCGCTCTTGCTGGGGCGTCTCAGTATACCACGAGCTGTAGCTCGCGGTATACTGAGCTTTAGGTCACGGGAGGACGCTAGTTTGTATCTTCCCGTTACCCTAAGGAGAACTATGGGGAAAAGCCCTGACCCTTTAATGGCTCGAGTTCTCCATCAAGATTCCCAGGGGTTAAATTTACTAAGGCATAACAGTGCATTATTTTCTGTTATTTTTTACAATTCAAAATAATGTTTTCAATCCACTTAAGGTTTTATCACATGGATCAGTAGAATTTACAACATGTACAATATATTATAGATTTTTGCTGTTTTTTTGTATGTAAAAGTCAATTGAAAAATGATCGCTGTAGTAAAAAAAAATGACTAGCTTCCTGCCTGGTCTTAATTGTGGGTTTCCAAAGGGAACCTGTTGAGAGCAGAAAATTGAGCCGTTCGACGTGGAGACGGAGCTTCATTAGAAGCAAAGCCTTTAACATCTCATTAACTATTTTGTGTGAAAAAAAATATGGCACACCATATATTAATATTTTTATTATTTTTATAAAGGAATATAATGATGAAATAATTAGCAGTTTTTGTACATTTTTGCGCACACATTCTAAAACCTGTACTTTTGGCTAGAAAATTACTTTAATATGATATAATTACTTTAATTACTTTGATATATTTTCTGAAAGCAGAGGCCCTGTAGAATTAAAAAAAAAAAAATCATAGCTGCATTTTTTTAATGTCGCACAACAGTTGCGCAAATGTTTGGCAAATTGATTTAAAAAAAAAAAAGAATTTTAGCGCATACAATATAATATTTATTTGGTGAAAAATAAAAGATGGGGTCACGTGGAGTAAATATATACCTAACATGTTACACGTTAAAATTGCGTGCGCCTGGGCAATGTCGGAAAACTATGGTACTCAAAAATGATCCATAGGGGACGCTTTAAAAGCCGTTATCGCTCATCAATTTAGAGTTTACAGGGAATTATTGCCCTATAATTATTATTGTTCTCACTCTGAAATTGATGGCAATACCTAACATGTGTGGCAAAGTCGTTGTTTATGTACAAGCGCATGCCCTACACGCGTGATTTATGCGCATGCAGATGGCTGGGGTGGCGCAGGTGGTTTTATTTTTTTTCCCCATTTATTATATTCTTCTTTTTTTTTTTAGCTTTTTAACACTTTTTTATTTTTTAAATCTTTTTTAATTACTTAATTTTATTGCTATCACAAAGATGCTAACAAGCCCCTATGTGATCACGTTTGGAGGTCACCGGTTCTCTTTATGGAGACATCTGGGCAGTGGCGTAACAATCGCCATAGCGACCCAGACGGCCGCTATAGGGCCCGGGGCACAGGGGGGCATGGCCAGGACATCTTTGATGCCGTGCGGGCAGCCTGGGTCGCTATGGCATCTCAGGCTGCTGGCTGTCACTGGCGGGTGTGAAGAGGAACGCGCCGCTGTTGAGATCACTGACAGTGACCTGTGTAGTGGTGCGTTCCTCTCCACAGCCGCTTCTGAATCAAGGCCGTGACACACTGCACGCGAAGCAGCGCGGAGCGGTGGCGCGCTGCCTTTGCGTGCAGTGTGTCATCTAATTTTCTCCTTGGCAGCTCAGCTTGCGAGAGCTCGCGTAGCTGAGCGTGCAGAGATGAAAAATGTCATCTTCATCCAATAGGCTCGCGCGTATAAACCAGCGCGTCGGCATGCGACAGCTGGCTGGTTGTTACTGACAAACCGATTGGCTGAAGGTGCAGTCAATCATCTGACTGCACTCAGCTCACACACTGCACACAAAGCTCCGCGTGCAGTGTGTCACGGTCTTCAGTGAGAGCCAGCAGCGGCGGTGGAGGAGGCTGGACCCGGCAGTGGAGGAGGCGGGGGTCGGCAGCAGAGGAGGAGGCGAGGCCCGTGATGGAGGAGGAGCCGTGGCCTGTCAGCGACCGTGAAGGAAGAGGAGGCGGACAGGTAAAGTGTGTGACCAGCCCACCTGAGACCCTGCAGAGCCCACCATAGAGAGTCTATGGTACAGAGAGTACAGAGAGTCTATGGTGGGCTCTGCAGGGTCACCCTCAGGTGGGCTGTGTGGGATCTCAAGTGGGCTCTGCAAGGGGTGTAACTAGGAATCACAGGGCCCCAGACAAAATTTTGCTATCGGGCCCTGTGATTTCTAGGTACGCCCCTGCATCTGGGGTCTATTAGACTCCTGATGTGTCCCCTGTTCTGTGTAACTGGCACGTCAGCTGGCTTCTGACAGTTCGGAAGCAGGAAGCGCTGACAGCACAGTGCTCCCTGCTTCACTCATCACAGAGCAGATCGGGGGGATGGAAGTGCCTGACACTGTTTGCCGTGGTGCCGTGCCCCCAGAGGAGTAGGAGGACCTTGAAAGCCACGGCAGGAAGGGCAGCACATTAAAAGGCTGCCACAAGTGATCTGGGCAGCTGCATCGCCTGCTGAAAAAGGCGATACCAAGATCTTGGCTGCAGCAACAACCACTTCAAGAGCAGGACATAGAGGTCCGTCACATGGTCCTGAAGTGGTTAAAGGGTCAGCCTGCCAGAAAGTGATATTTTATTTAGCGATGGAGCATGCTGGGCAGAGTCGGCCCCGGCTTTGTATGTGTCTCAGTATTCAGTATGCAACGCTGAGATCCTCCTGCCCTACATTCCCAACTCTGCTCTTGCCAGCCCGGTGGTTCCGGGTGTTCCGGCTCCTCTTGTTACATCTCTAATAATAATATCAAATATAGAAATAATCCCAGCAGGGAGAGTGCGAGACCCTCGTAATGGCCACGGTGGGGGTGTGCTGAACCGAGAGCTCAGGTATCTACACCAATCTACACCATCAGCGTCCCTGAGATATTAAATTAATTGTTCGGTGGTTTTGCTCTCCTGTAAAAACTGAAATATCCTTTTTTATTTATTTATTAATTTTTTGCCAACTGACCATTTACGAATTTTTAAAGTCAAGGTTTTTACATTGGCAGCCGTCATCAAAATAATGCTGGATGATACTGCCATTAAGGTCCTTGTTCAGGCACTTCCTGTTATAGGGTGACAACGCTGTGTCCTGTCTCCTAATTGTGCTCCTGCGTTGTCACCCTGTCACACGGGCTTCTGATGGACAATACAAGTAACTGTTTTATCACACATTACACAGACGTGGTCCACTGTTGTCACATTCGGAAAAACCCGCCCTGGGGAATGTTTTACAGCCATTGCTGGAGTGTATGAAGACAGGAAGTGGCAGCAAAGCGGCTGCAGGAGACCAGCAGCACTGAGATGCAATACATGGTGGAAAGACTTCAAAGCAACTGTTTTATTTAAAAAAAATAAACAGCAGTTCGGGTTCACATCTAATTCAATGGTTGAAATACATACAAGATTTACACAGCCCTACCACAGAGCACAGCCCTACTCACTAGGGTAAACCTAATGTTTTTAAATCTGCAGTTAAGTAACACTTAGAGGTATTGCCCCTCCCCTGGCCTGTGACTGGACAGTGAAAGGAGAAGCAGCAGGTAATCTCTCTGTCACTCTGCTCCCTCTCCGCCTATCAGCAGGTAACTTGTTAGCACTGGTGGACTCCGTGTGCTGGTTCCACCTCTCCTATTATGAGCTCTGCTGTACATGGCTTGCAAGAGGCAGATAGTAGGGATGCACCGATAAAGTATTTTGGCGAGTACTCACCCAAATGCTCTGTTACTTAGTCTGATACCGGAACTTCCGCTAAGAGGAAGATTTCCTCTGACCGGCAGTGCCGTAGGGGAACGTGGAGCCAGCTTCAGGAAGCTGGGAGTCGAGTAATGACCCACCTCGGGGCTTCCTGATTGGTTGGGAACCCGGCTCCCTGGCCAAACAGCATTGAGCCGGCCGAACAGCTGGCTCCTTGCTGATTGGCTGGGAAGCTGGCCAATGATTGGCCGGGAAGCAAAACAGCCAGCTCGATGCTGATTGGTTGGAAAAGCCGGCTTTCCAGCCAATCAACATGGAGCCGGCTTCCTGGCCAATCAGGAAGCCGTAAGGCAGGTCCTGGCAAGCTAAACAACATGGAGTGGCTTCCCAGGCAATCAGGAAGCCTGCCCCATGCCAGCGGAAGCATCGAGGCGGCTGTTTTGCCACCTCCTTGCTGATTGGACGGGAAGCCGGCTTTCCAGCCAATCAGTATGGAGCCAGCTACCTGGCCAATCAGGAAGCCGCGAGGCAGGTCCTGGCCAGCCAAACAACATGGGGTGGCTTCCCGGGCAATGAGGAAGCCTGCACCATGCCAGCGGAAGCACCGGTATCGGTGAGCACTGAAAGCAAAACATGGACACTCATACTCGATACCGAACAACTGGTATCGGTGCACCCCTAGCAGATAGCAAGCCAAATTCAGGTCTTTGTATTCAGAGGCATCGCCAGGCTGGGTGTCACCCAGAGCAGCCGCTGAGATGTCATCATGACGCACAAACATAATGACGTCACGCACGTTTAACTGCCGGCGGCGATCTTTGTGATGGATGCGGGCAGAGAGAGAAGGGTATGTACATCCAATGGGATAAGGGTACCCTCCTCTCTGTCCATCACCGAGTGCCCCACTTTTCGGAGGGGGTGACACCAAAATGACTGTCAGTCAGGCCACAACGCCCCACGGGACGCCACTGTTTGTATTTAACAATGGAGCTCGGCTTGAACTCACGTGTAGCAACCAATCACATTTCACTTTAGCTCACTCAGATGAGTTCTGATTGGCTGATATCACTTCACACCACCATTGTGCCCAATATACCGTAAAACGTTTCCCTTCGCCCCGGCGCGCTGCGATGGAAACAGAGCCATTAAAAAGCAGAGTCCATTATTCTCAACTAACTCAACTAGTTGATCTGTTTGCCTCTTTCCGGCTATTGAAGTTCTATTGCAGCTGGAGGCGCCGTCCTCGCTCCGGCGAGAATGATTTATTCCTCCGCCGTCTTTCACTTGCCTCCCGGAATATTTCACTTTACGAGGGGTAGATGTGCTCCCCTGTCTGCGAGGTGCGTGTAACCAATCACCCGAGCCGCCTGCCATACCACCTAACCTCATGAATTGCTAACAATATCGACGACCCATTTGTCCCGCGGAGCCAGGAGAGGAAGAAATAAGATGGCTCTGCGTTTCAAGGACGTGTAACACCGCAAGGCAGTAGCCGGGGTTACGTTATCATTACTCACTCACAGGTTGTGCCCCTTTAAGACGGGCACGGTAGCCCTCGGGGGCGTGTGTTATGATCACTCTATGGGGATCATGAAGGGTTAATTACCAGGCGATCTCCGTCCCGGCGGACTGCCGGGTCATGTGATTCTGTCGGGCTCGGAGTATTTGTCTATAAGAGGAAATAGAAGTAGCCTGGTTTGTATTTGTATCAGCCGCCTGGTATCCTCTGTCTAGCAGCACTAAGTGCCCGTTCACGCCGGGGTCGGTTCGGCCGGATTTCGTGGAGCGACATGAACGATCCCATACATTGCTATGGGGAACTTCTAGATAAAACAAGTACTTAACCCTTGCAGTGCTGGGGGAAAATAAATCTGTGTTTCTATGTTGAATTTCCATAATTCTACCCCACTCCTAATAACCAGATCCATCCAGTTTGTAAATTGAAGATGCTCATAGGACAGACTTCCTCAATGCAGTGACACCATTCAGCCCTGTGAATATGAACTTTCTGGTGTCACCACTCTCACAGATTCGGCCTTCTAAACTACAACTCGATGGCTCTCAATGGCTGAACAATGGAACACCATCGTTGCTTGCTGGAAGCAATGCATGATGGGAGATGTAGTCTTGAGAAGTTGAGATTGCATCACATCAAGCAGCAGGGAAAGAGACGCAAAGCACACTGGGAACCCAGGAAGTTGTTGGAAGAGATGGGCAGACGGAGGGCAGCACTCCATAAAAAGGGATTTTTTTCATGTAAGCTTTGATTGCATTATCAAAAGCAACTCCAGTAGGTATTCCTATTACAATGCTCATGTTATAACAGGAGAGGAGATGGACATCTCCTTTAAAAGGGCATGCTGACAGGAGGAGAGGACACAGAGATGATCTCATTGCATCAGTCCTCCCCTGGGCTCTGGTGGTCTAAGGACCCACGGCGTCATCACGTCCATTACAGACGATTCACCTGTGTTAGCCGCGGGGAAGCCGAGGGACATACCACAGCCGGAGTGGAGGGCCAGAGAGGTGAGTGGTCACTGCTGCTGCCCCTTTACATTTACAGGAAGGTTTGCTTTAAAATGAATGGAAGCCGTTGGGTCAGAAAATCAGCCAGGCGACTTGAATTTTCAGAAGAGGTCAGCCGCTGTGCTTCTCTCTTTTATTCAGCGCTGAAAATGCGATGCCCCCATGCGAATAGCTATTGCCCCCGTGTCTGATTTGTATTTTTCCGCTGTTGCCAAATCCCTTCCAGAACATTCTAGTACAAAACCTTCCTCGTGCATTACAGCAAAGCCCAGCTGTTGTATCGTAGCACCGGAGAACAAGGAAGACATTGCAAAATATTGATCCGACAGCATCCCAGGGAATCTATGAAATGCCGCGCCGTCCATGTATTCACCTTCCCGCTGCTCCATCCCGGCGCCATAACAAGCGCGCCAGCCAAGAGGCCTGAGAACATTGCAGATAACCGCAGATTGCACGTCATGAACGCCACGCACTGCAAGGGTTAACTGCTCGGATGGAATAAAGAGGATACACTCACCTGATCCCTGGTCCTGCGGCAGTGACCACTCACCTCTCCCGCCCTCCACTCCAGCTGTGGTATGTCCCTCGGCATCCTCGCGTCTAATACAGGTGAATGGACTGTACTGGACGTGATGATGTCACGGGTCCTTAGAGTGGACTGATGCAGTATAGGGTGGACTGATGCAGTATAGGGTCGACCGATGCAGTATAGGGTGGACTATTGCAGTACCCGGTGGACCGATAGAGTATAGGGTGGATGGATGCACTATAGGGTGGACTGATGCAGTATAGGGTGGACCGATGCAGTATAGTGTGTGCCGATGCGGTATAGGGTGGATCAATGCAGTATAGGGTGGAACGACGCAGTAAAGGGTGGACTGATGCAGTATAGGGGGCCTTTTGCAATATAGGGTGTTCTGACGCAGTATAGGGTGTACTGATGCAGTATAGGGTGGACCTATGCAATATAGGGGGGACTGATGCACTATAGGGCTGACCGATGCAGTATAGGGTGGACTTATGCAATATAGGGTGGACTGATGCAGTATGGGGTAGACTGATGCTGTATAGGGTGGACTGATGCAGTATAGGGAGCGCTGATGCAGTATAGGGTAGACCGATGCAGTGTAGGGTGGACCGATGCAGTGTAGGGTGGACCGATGCACTATAGGGTGGACTGATCCACTATAAGGTGGACTGATGCAGTATAGGGTAGACTAATGCAGTATAGGGAGCACTGATGCAGTATAGGGTGGACCGATGCATTATAGGGTGGACTGAAGCAGTATAAGGTGGACTGTTGCAGTATAGGGAGCACTGATGCAGTATAGGGTGGACTGATGCAGTATAGGGAGCGCTGATGCAGTATAGTGTAGACCGATGCAGTGTAGGGTGGACTGAAGCAGTGTAAGGTGGACTGTTGCAGTATAGGGAGCACTGTTGCAGTATAGGGAGCGCTGATGCAGTATAGGGTGGACCGATGCATTATAGGGTGGCCTGAAGCAGTATAAGGTGAACTGTTGGAGTATAGGGAGCACTGTTGGAGTATAGGGAGCACTGTTGCAGTATAGGGAGCACTGATGCAGTATAGGGTGGACTGTTGCAGTATAAGGAGCACTGATGTATTATAGGGTGGACTGATGCATTATAGGGTGGACTGATGCATTATAGGGTGGACTGTTGCAGTACCCGGTGGACCGATAGAGTATAGGGTGGACTGATGCAATACAGGGTGGACCGATGCAGTATAGAGTGGACCGATGCAGTATAGGGTGGACCGTTGCTGAATAGGGTGGACCGATGCATTATTGGGTGGACCTATGCATTATTGGGTGGAACGATGCAATACAGGGTGGACTGATGCAGTATAGGGTGGACCGATGCATTATAGGGTGGACTGATGCATTCTAGGGTGGACTGATACACTATCGGGTGGACTGATGCAGTATAGGGTGGACTGATGCAGTATAAGGGGAGTTGATATAGTATAAGGTAATATAATGCTTTCCAGCTCCGTCATCAACTCCTCCCATGCTCGCCTACAGGACTTCACTAGAGTCTCTCCCATCCTATTGAACTCTCTACCCCAGCCTGTCCGTCTATCTCCCACTCTGACTGCCTTTAGGTGACCCCTTAAGACTCATCTCTTCAGGGAACCCTATCTCACCCTAACCTAACCACTGAACCATCACTTTCTCAAACAATCATCCCCATACAGCTACCTCCTCATGAATCATTTGCCCCTCCCTTTTAGATTGTAAGCCCTCACGGGCAGGGCCCTCCTTACCATCTTGTCTTGTATTGTGGTTGTAATTGTCTTCCTTATATTGTAAAGCGCTGCACAAATTGTTGGCGCTATATAAATCCTGTATAATAATAATAATAATATTTATAATAAGGGGAGTTAATGTAGTATAGGGTGGACTGATGCATTATAGTGTAGACTGTTGCAGTATAGGGTGGACTGATGCATTATAGTGTAGACTGTTGCAGTATAGGGTGGACTGCTGCATTATAGGGTTGACTGCTGCATTATAGGCTGGACTGATGCATTATAGTGTAGACTGATGCATTATAGGGTTCACTGATGCATTATTGGGTGGACTGATGCATTATAGGGTTCACTGATGCATTATAGTGTGGACTGATGCATTATAGGGTACACTGTTGCTGTATAGGGTAGACTGATGCATTATAGTGTGGGCTGTTGCAGTATAGGGTGCACTGATGTATTATAGGGTGCACTGATGCATTATAGTGTGGACTTTTGCAGTATAGTGTGGACTGATGCATTATAGTGTGGACTGTTGCAGTATAGGGTGGACCGATGCATTATAGTGTGGACTGATGCATTATAGTGTGGACTGTTGCAGTATAGGGTGGACTGATGCATTATAGTGTGGACTGTTGCAGTATAGGGTAGACTGATGCATTATAGTGTGGACTGTTGCACTATAGGGTGGACTGATGCATTATAGTGTGAACTGTTGCAGTATAGTGTAGACTGTTGCAGTATAGGGTAGACTGATGCATTATAGGGTGGACTGATGCATTATAGGGTGGACTGATGCATTATAGTGTGGACTGTTGCAGTATAGGGTGGACTGTTGCAGTAGTCCAATGTCTGAACTAGGCAATCCTGGATCAGACTTTGAACTAATGAGCAGGTAGTTTGTCTACTCTGAGACTTGCAGTTCTACACCAGTGACTGACCCAAGAGTCCCCTACCACTAGTCGGTCACACGGTGTGCCGTGTAATGTGGTGAAATTAGGCATGAACGGCAAAGTATTAAAGAGCAGAAGATGGAATACATCCACCAAAGGCGAGTCATGCTGCTTCCCCTCTATGCAGGATGCTGTCTGTATGGATCCCACATCAATGATTCCACTGACAATGTGAAGTTTCCAGCATGGACTCATCATATATCCCGTCATAGATACATGCCATACCGTGTCATCTTATCACAGGGGCTCCATGATTATTCTATCTCCTCCGTGTCTTTATGGTGTGACATATCTTCCGGCTCCGATCAGTCATCAGCTCTCATTTCCAGAGGCTCTCCTGCTAAGAGCAGTCACCGATATTCTATACAGATCTCCGCTCCTGACATTCTGTAACAAGGCTCCTTTACAAGGTACAAGAGCAACCGACAAAACACCCCATATGTGGCCTCTGCATTCTGTACACGCCATGCTGTTCTACCTCTGCGTTCTGTACACGCCATGCTGTTCTACCTCTGCGTTCTGTACACGCCATGCTGTTCTACCTCTGCGTTCTGTACACGCCATGCTGTTCTACCTCTGCGTTCTGTACACGCAATGATGTGCCTCTGCGTGATGCATACACAATACTCAGCATTGCATACAAGACAGTGTATGACCTTTACTTCCAGGGATGAATGGATGTCAATTAGGCACCCACCCTAGGGTCACTTCAGAGTTTGCTATACGTCACCGTTTGCTGGGGACGGTCCCCGTTTTGAGGGGTCTGTCCCCAGGACACCAATGTCCCCGGTGATGGCCCTGGTGAAATAGTCCTCCACATAAGTTTGTGTTCTCCTGTATGTGAATTATACCGCTGCCAGTCCTGTTCTCGTCCGCCTGTCAGACCTGTGTAGCAAAGAGCTGACAAGAAGTTTCAGAGCACTTGGCTCTGGGCTATAGGTGTGACCGGTGGTGGCCGGGCCAGGGGGCAAAAGCGGGCAGCTGTATAATTTACATATAGAGGTAAGAAAAAACACGGGTGGCCATTGCTCGAGGGAGCCAAGGGAGCCTTAGGTCCATGTACTTAGGACAATTCTAGCAATATCCCTGTGTCCACCACTATCATGGCCTGCTGGGGAGCCATGTTAGTGATGTTGCCAGTAAGATTCACAGGCGCCACCCCAATATGGTGCTGTTAGAGCCAGTCCATATGGTGCTGGGGAGCCATGTTAGTGATGGCGCCAGTAAGAATCACAGGCGCCTCCACAATATGGTGCTGTTGGAGCCACTCCATATGGTGCTGGGAAAACATGTTAGTGATGGCTCTAGTAAGAATCACAGGCGCCACCCCAATATGGTGTTGGAGCAAGTCACAGATGGTGCTGTTGGAGCCAGTCCATATGGTGCTGAGGAGCCATGTTAGTGATGGCGCCAGTACGAATCACAGGTGCTACCCCAATATGGTGCTGTTGGAGCCAGTCCATATGGTGCTGGGGAGCCATGCTAGTAATGGTGCTAGTAAGAATCACGGGCGCCACCCCAATATGGTGTTGTTGGTGCCAGTCCATATGGTGCTGGGGAGCCATGTTAGTGATGGCGCTAGTAAGAATCACAGGCGCCACGCTAATATGGTGCTGTTGGAGCCAGTCCATATGGTGCTGGGAGTCATGTTAATGATGCCGCTAGTAAGAATCACAGGCACCACCCCAATATGGTGCTGTTGGAGTCACTCCATATGGTGCTGGGGAGCCATGTTAGTGATGCCGCTAGTAAGATTCACAGGCACCACCCCAATATGGTGTTGTTGGTGCCAGTCCATATGGTGCTGGGGAGCCATGCTAGTAATGGTGCTAGTAAGAATCACAGGCGCCACCCCAATATGGTGTTGTTGGTGCCAGTCCATATGGTGCTGGGGAGCCATGTTATTGATGGCGGTAGTAAGAATCACAGCCGCCACGCTAATATGGGGCTGTTGGAGCCAGTCCATATGGTGCTGGGAGTCATTTTAATGATGCCGCTAGTAAGAATCACAGGCACCACCCCAATATGGTGTTGTTGGTGCCAGTCCATATGGTGCTGGGGAGTCATGTTAGTGATGGCGCCAGTACGAATCACAGGCGCCACCCCAATATGGTGCTGTTACAGCAGATGTGGGCCATCATCTCTCGGGTTGGTTTTCCTAGAGCCATATTGGCCATTTGTGTTGATTTTGTGGGTGAGGCTCCAATTGGGGGTGTGACTTTGTAGGTGGAGTTGAAAGTGGGCATGGTCAGTTGGCTGTCCTCTAATTTAATTTTGAAAATCTGGCAACTTTGCTTTAGCGGTGCCTGTCCTATGACCACAAATCTGTGTGGCCTTATTTGGCCCACTCCCAAATAAAATGAATTAATAAAATTATAAAGCGTGGATCTCAATAAAATGTAATAGACTTTCAGATTTCGTTGCCTTGTCTTCTGGATGGCATCTGATTGATATTACTTGTTGCCTAAAGTTGCTTTTCATTTCTTCCCTCTGGAAGGTTTAAAAAAATAAAGGCAGCTCTAGCCGCAATACTCGCCTGCATGCTGCCGCTGTACCCTGCAGTACTTCTTCTCTGCCACAAGATGTCCTCAGTCTGTGAATAGATATTGACTAAGGCTAGACAGTCCACAGCAGCTCACTCCTTTGTCAAGTACCTGATAGGAGATTGAGATGACGAAGGCCACCTCTCTCCATCTCCAGCCCAAGTGCCCCCGGAAGTGAAACAGAAGGTGCTAAATGACAGGAGGAACATGAGTGCCGCAGCATGAGCACTACGGGGGTTATTCACGAAGCTGCCGAAGGAAGTGAATAACCCAGCTGAAGTGAAGTGAGCTGAACGCTGTTTGGCTATTCACTTCTGGCTTGTACAGCTGATTTCAGGCGTACATCGGCTGCCTTTGGTCAGCCTCAGCATGTTCGGCTAAACTGGAGTGCAGAAGGGGATGTTGGATCGGCTGAGCCAAAACTCCGGGAGCTCACTCGCTACTGTTCGCCCCTATTCTGATAGGGGCCGAACGGCAGTAAGTGAATAGCCGAATGCAGCCGAGCGGCATTCGGCTCGGCTATTCTGCTCGGTACCTCCGAGGTACCAGGCCGAGGCTCCGCCCAGTTGTTATTGTTTAATAACAGATCAGTGTCCTCAGGTCATTTGGGGACGCTGATCTGTCAATACAACTGGGTGGAGCCAGCCATGAGATCACAGCTGGCTCCCTTAAGCTGTCATTTGCATGGAGATCGGCAGACCTTTCTCCACGCTTTGGCTGTCACTTTGGCTCAGTCGAGCCGAAGCATATGCCTTCGGCTCGCTGAGCCGCTTGGCTGCCTTCGGCTGCTGTTCGGGCTATTGTAAATAGACCGAACAGCAGCCCTTCGGTTCGACTGAACCGAAGGGCAGAGGCAAGCCGAAGAGAGCCGGAGGATCAGTCGAAGCTACCGCTGGATCCTTCGGCTCCATAGTGACTAACCCCCTAAGTATTTATTTCCTATGCTCTTCTGCTCCATATAGTGGCCATAATGCAGTATTGCATCATAAAACATTCGACCTGAATTTTTTGTTTTAATATTCTTAGATCTTCCATTTATTGTTTACAAATAGACCCGTAAGACTATCAATCCATGACTACCCAAATAGAACCCTATGGTACGAATTGCACAAGAAGTATATAGCAATAATAAATCACTAATGATCGTATAATACTTCAACTGCGACTAATCATGACTACATTCTTTCTGTGTAAAAATCCTCTTAGGTCATAAAGTCACATCCTGATATGATCTGGAAAAATGCTGAGTCAAAGAGTCAAAAGGCGGTCAGTAGACAGTTTGTGACCAGTGGTAAGCGGACGCAGTCTTCTGCTTCCATGATTAGCGGCTTTTGCAGCTCCCATCAGCTAATTCGAATGTTTTCTTTTGTTCCCCAAACAAATGACAGCCTAAACACACCACACAGAACTATTACAGATATGCAAATGTTGACTTTTTGCCAAAAGTCAACAGCTAATCCTTTATGTGGATATCTAACTACCCTCCCTGGCTGCTGGTGTGAGCAGAGAGCAGTGAAACATGACTGTCACTGCAACGGCAGAGGTGTCTTTGACGTGGTGGCTGTGATTGACAGCCTGGCTTCTCCTCTGTGCTGTGCGAGGCACAAGATAGCCTTCCAACAAGGGAATAACAGGTCCCAGGGGAGACTGGAGCAGAGTTTTTTATTTTATGATTATGCACCGGTGAATTTATTATGAGCTGAATAGTTCATATTTGGTAGCAGTTTCTGTAAACATTAGCATAGGAAAGGATTGTAAGCTGTCAGCGCTTAGCAAATACGCCCGCTTACTTTATGCGCTATTCTAAGCAAATTTGGTATTCAGTAGAGACTCATGCCGTCATCATGGAATCTCAATACTCCTTAACCAAAGGCGTATGACCAGCGGATTTTTGTTACTTGAAATGTGACAGCGGCTGGCCTGTCAAATGCCTGACCTCACACTGTCTCCCATCTTTGGAGTGTACACGGTGTATGAGATCAGGCAACCGGAAGGTGGCAACTGTCCTTTATACTTTAGCTAACGTGCCAGAGGCAAAGAAGGTGTAGCTACATAGGAGGGAATATAACATCTAAATAAGTAAACCTTCACAGTTCTGATCATTAAAGGCTGAACATTCAGAATCCCCCATAAGTACAGTTGTGACAGGTTCTCTTTATTGACTTGTTCAATAGACAACACACATAGAAAAGTCTTAAATATGAACACAATTGAACTCTGTACATACACCTGAGCTCCTTGCACTTATTGAATATAACTCTCTTTCTCTCTCTCTCTCTAGTTCTCTCTCTCTAGTTTTCTCTCTCTAGTTCTCTCTCTCTAGTTCTCTCTCGTTCTCTCTTTTGTTCTCGTTTTCTCTCTCTAGTTCTCTCTCTCTAGTTTTCTCTCTCTAGTTCTCTCTCTCTAGTTCTCTCTCGTTCTCTCTCTTGTTCTCGTTTTCTCTCTCTAGTTCTCTCTCTCTCTCTCTCTCTCTCTCTCTAGTTCTCTCTCTCTCTCTCGTTCTCTCTCTAGTTCTCTCTCGTTCTCTCTCTCGTTCTCTCTCTCGTTCTTGTTTTCTCACTCTCATTCTCTCTCTCTCTCTCGTTCTCTATCTCGTTCTTTCTCTCTCGTTCTCTCTCTTCTTCTCGTTTTCTCTCTCTCGTTCTTGTTTTCTCTCTCTCTCATGCTCATTCTCTCTCTCTCATTATCTCTCTCATTCCTTCTTTCTCTCATGCTCATTCTCATTCTCTCTCTCTCATTCTCTTTCTTTCTCTCATTCTTTCTCTCTCTCGTTCTTGTTTTCTCTCTATCGTTCTCTCTTTCTCTCCTTCTCTCTCTCTCCTTTTCTCTCTCTCATTCTCTCGTGCTCATTCTCTCTCTCTCTCTCACTCGTTCTCTCTCTCATTCTCTTTCTCTCTCTCGTTCCCTCTCTCTCTCCTTCCCTCACTCTCTTTTTCTCTCTCTCATTCTCTCTCTCTTGTTCTCTCTCTCTCTTGTTCTCGTTCTCTCTCTCTTTCTCATTCTCTCTCTCTCGTTCTCTCTCTCCTTACAGTATTGGATCCCCAGAGCACTATGGGATAGCTAATGACACACGCCCAGAACAGCATTGGCTGCCTGCCTCGAGGCTCTGTTTGACTGCAAATATGGACTGAATCTTCTGAGGAACAATTCACTGCTGATGAGTCATTCAATTCTCTGTGCACATTTTGGCTTAAGTTATTGAGGTCTGTAAACAGCAGGATTTTTATTTCAAAGTTCCAAACCTTCGCAAGCTGTTGTCTAATAACAGGAAGTGCCTGAAGCTTAGTAGCAGGATCTCCAAGTATTCCTAAAATAAAAGCTGCAGATTTTAAAGTGTAAGTGTGTCCATTCAGGTGTATTGTAAAGCCGCACTCAACAGCCAGGACTTCAATGTTAACTGGTTTATTCCCAGGAAACTGCAATGTTAATAGCATGGCTCTAACATGTTTCGGCAAAAAGGCTTAATCATAGAGTCTGCCAGCACCGGTCCGTTTGGATGGGGCTGATGGGTTTGGACATATGGAACGGGCGCGAAAAAGCGCACCAACCAGCACACAGGAAGTGGCGCACTGACCTAATCGTTCCCACTATATAAGCTCAGCCTGCATGCCTCCATATTGCTGGATTATCTTCAGCTCTCCTGTGTTCCTGGGATTTATCTGCCTGTTTGACTTTGACCCGGATCTGCCTTGACCATTCTCGCCTGCCGCCTGCCCCTGACCTTGGATTGTTTACTGGACTTTACCTTTGCCTCATCCCTCTGTACTGTACCTGCCCGATTGGTGTGACCTTGGCCCGTCGACCTGGATTTCGGATTCTGCCTGGTTCTACTACAGCACCTGGATTTCAGCTTGCACGGTATTATCACCACTAGCACCCGTGCCACTCACTGTCTACTTGGACTCAGTTCCCAACCCCAGAGTCCTCGTGATAGGGAGGCCTCCTCACGCATTCAGTCTCAAATCAGGTACGTGACAATCATCCAAGTTGTTCTCTTAGCAGCTTAGCCCAGCAGTGACTCAGCAGTTCAACTCCCCCCTCCCAGCAGTGGCTCAGCAGCCTTCCAACCTTCTAATTTCTAATGTAATCACAGAGCAGGAACTGTGGGAAAGGGGGCATGGAGAGCTGAGCTGCTAAGAGAACAACCTCAGGTACCTCAATGCTTCTGCTTTAAACTTTGAGGATGAATTGCTCCAGAGCGCCTGCAGCTACAACGGTCAGTGAGGGCTTATTTTAAAGCTCATTTACTTTTTGTCCAGAATATGTAAAAATTTGAAGGTCTGGTTCACTGTAAAAAGACAGAAAGCGACTGGAAAGTGCATCACCCCGGTAAGACTTATACAATAGTTTACCAATTGTGTTTAGATTTACTTTAAGGTATTTGAAGTGATGCCAACCGTTAAAAAAACAACTCTCTATTGTTCCGCTCAGAGGCTTCCAAGAACAGGAAATCAAGGAAGCCAATAATATTGACCACGGAAATCCAATAAAGCGCAAATTATTACCTGTGCAAATGACGGACTGCGATATTCCGGTTCAGGCTCATAATATGCCGTCACTTGCTTTGTTTACCTCCACAGCAGTGAGCGGCTCGCACTCTTATGAATGATATTGATGCTCACAAGACTTTTCACTGCTAACAAAAAAAAAACCACCGCCATCGCCGATGAAGCAGGTTTCCGGAGATTTTGCCTGGTACTGGCACTTGTGGTGAGCCAGTGTCATGTGTGGCATCTGGGCACGGTGCCCGACCGGGGCGGAGGAGAAGCGCTCCTATGCTGGATTAACATAAAATGCAAGGCCTTTGGCATAATGTTGGTATAATTGGAAGCTTTGTGTATATAATCATATTATTGGATTTGAGGGAGCGTCTGCCGATTCGCTTTGTAGATTTGGGCATAAAGGCTGATTTAACAGGCCAGCTGGTGTTCACTTTTTTCCATTAGAATTCTGCTTGTGCGGATCTGGTTGTGTATAATTGTGCCCTGTGTGTATGTTACATGCTTGATTAGCGTTTGTGCTAGGGGGAGTGTGCCTCATCCTAATGGGGGTCAGTACCCAATTCCGTTGATGAGGAGGGAGATAAAGAGGAGTTCTTTCAGTGCGAACAGTGGCTGTGTGTGCATCTGTGTGCTGCAAGACCAGGACGGGCAGATCTTACATTCCTATGACAAAAGATCCAATATTTGGTAGCTTGAACGACAGCAGAATGCCCCGGCATGTAGCTGTGTTTAGACATTGTTTATCCAACAAAGAGGTCTTCTTATATACTTTTTTGTCGTTCAGTTTTTCATTTTTAAAGCCCGGTGGAAGCTTCCTATATTATTACCGTTATGCAGTCAGGCTCCATAAACAATAATAATGGTGGGCTCCTTATTTATTATTTAACAGTTATATTCGCTCCCTTATATCCAATAATAGACTGTGCTCGCAGCACACTAGAGAGCCGGACTGCTCCCTTAAATTCAATAATACCCTGTTGTAGCAGCACACTAGAGAGCCGGACTGCTCCCTTAAATTCAATAATACCCTATTGTAGCAGCACACTAGAGAGCCGGACTGCTCCCTTAAATTCAATAATACCCTGTTGTAGCAGCACATTAGAGAGCTGGTCCGCTCCCTTAAACCCAATAATATCCTGTTGTAGCAGCACACTAGAGAGCCAGACTGCTCCCTTAAATCCAATAATACACTGTGCTAGCAGAACACTAGACAGCCGGACCGCTCCCTTAAATCCAATAATACCCTCCCTGTTCTACCAGCACACTAGGGAGCCGGACTACTCCCTTAAATCCAGAAATGCCCTGTGCTAGCAGGACACTAGACAGCTGGACCGCTCCCTTAAATCCAATAATATCCTGTTGTAGCAGCACACTAAAGAGCCGGACTGCTTCCTTAAGTCCAATAATACCCTGTTCTAGCAGCACACTCTCTCTTTTTTAACAATTAAAATATTTTTAGATTTTTTTACTTTTTTTTAAACTTTTGTTTCTTGAAACGAATGGGATGCCATAATGCAACGCACATTAAAGTGCAACATAACGTATGTTAACTGGGTGCCTCAACGCACTGCAAAGGACTGGATAGGTGCTCATTCCTCAAGTCCAGGGTTCCGTGTGTGTACAAGCACTAAAATGGCCAACACAAAGCAAGATACTACAAAACCAGGAATGGCTCAGATACGCCGATGCTGGTTTGCTCTCGAGAACAATATATTCCATCTTGTTTCTGGAGTAAGTTAGAGATTAAAAACAAATATTTGACCAGCTGATACAGTCGACATCACTTCCTTCTCCTGGTGTTTGATAACAGACAACACCGGCGGTACATACACCGACTCTAAACAATTATAGTAAGCAAATAGTGCTGCAGATATTTATACACATCCATACCATGTATACCATGACTACAACACA
>NW_017306441.1:855771-856956 GCF_000935625.1 Nanorana parkeri | reverse complement strand
GGAGGCTTTGGAAAAAAAATTGTCCCCCCCAACAGAAAAAGAGCAACGGTGTGAACCTAGAAAAAAATATAAGCTGCCATCACCAACCACCTTCTGACAATGCTTGCTGCCTGGCTCTGCCTTCTGAGTCACTGATATAAAACAAGCCTGTGAAATCTGAACTCTCATTTACATACTTGTTCCAGGCCAATTGCTCAGACATCCCTGAATCCAGAGGATCACCATGACAGCTAGCATCTTCTAAAACAGGAGGTGCATCAGTCTGCTGCAGGCAAGATGAAACATTTCCTCAGTCTCCTCTCCCTCCCCTGGTCAGATTTCAACATTGTAACTGTGTAGCAAGCAGGGGCTGAACCAGGCATTTGGGAACACAGTGGAGATCCGCACAGGCACCAGGATTTACAATTGTTTTATCTTTGAGACGGTGTTCTGTTGAGGTGGCCAACTCGTCGAGATCTCCAACTCGTGACGTCACGTCCGCTGTAGATTTCGACGAAATGACGCAACTGCACTTGCGCCAGCCGTCACAGTTTTTGCAATCCTCGCGGACATCTCCAGTTGGCATAGGTGCGCCTGTGCGGCTTCTAAATTGTCATCGAGTTCTCCAACTCCTGTCGGTGCTTGTGACATCAGGTGCCTGTGCAGGTGCACTGCCGCAGATGGACGAGCTTGATACTTAACTTAGGTGGCTGCGCAGGAGCAATGACAGGAGTTGGAGGTCTCAACGAGTTGGAGTATTCGATAGAACACCGGCATCTCAGTCCAGAATGACCATGCTGATGATGCCTGAACAAAGATGGTCCGACTCCTTGAAAGAAAAAAAACCCGACACCCGCCGACACAACCGATCCCTCTTGCCGCAAAAATGACAGCGCTGACTCGAATGTCAACAAATGGGTGGAGCGAGTCGTGACGTCACGGGATTTGTTTACATTTGGGTCAGAGCTGTCATTTTGCGGAGAGATGGTTCGGTCATGTCAGTGGGCGTCGGGTATTTTTTCTTTCGGCGAGTCGGCGGCCGTCGTCCATCATGATTGACGAGGATCTACATTGCTGGAAGACATGATTGAGGTGTGGATTACATCGATCGACAATTTTTTTGTGGGTTTATTTGTTGTTGGAATAAAGGACAATTTGACTGTTTGTTTATTTGGTGAATGAGTAGGGGTAGCAATTACCCCATGG
>NW_017306441.1:805961-855724 GCF_000935625.1 Nanorana parkeri | reverse complement strand
GGGGTGGGCATCCTGGGGGGACTTATAGGAATCTGTGTGCCCCCTTACATAGTTACATAGTTAGTCAGGTTAAAAAAAGACACAAGTCCATCGAGTTCAACCAATGAGAAAAAAAAAAAAGAAGAAAAGCCTAAACAGAACACTATGCCCACAATTACCCCCTGATGATCCAGAGGAAGGCAAAATAAAACCCTATAAAGCATTGTTCAATTTGCTCCAACAGGGGGAAAAAAATTCCTTCCTGATCCCATAAGGCAAGGGGGCACATTAAGGGGGCACCCAGATTCCTATAAGTCCCCCTGCCTGCAGACCCCCACAACCACTGTTCTAGGGTTGTGGGGAACAGGCCCTTGTCCTCATCGACATGGATACAAGGTGCTTTGCCAGTGGGTCCACCCCAGCAAAGCACTCTCCCCATGTTGAGGCCATGTGGCCTACTGGTATGGTGCAGGAAGAAGGGGGGGCACGCTCCCCCTTTCCTGCTCTACCAGGTTGCTGCTCAGATCAAGGGTCTGGTAAAGGATTTTAGGGGGACATTTCTTTCAGTTTTTTTGGATCTTCCCCCTAAAATTCCTACCAGACCTAAAGGGTATGGTATCAATTGGAAGGGACTCCACGCTTTTTTAAAATTATTATTATTATTTTTAACATTTAACAACACAAGTTCATTCTGACATTTGGCAAAAAAATTTGCAAGCATCCGAAATTTTGTATTTGGAAAATTCTGATATGTTTTCAGATTCGTTATTTTCTCATTCGGTAACTTGGATGCGTCCGAATGTCCAAAAATTCGTACGAATTTCAATGCGGAATTAAACGAATCGCACATGTGTAGAAGACATCAGGGCATATTTTTAAAGCAGTGAACCTGACATTCAGCAAACATACACTACAGGTGAATCTTCCTGATGCATGTGTTTTATATGACCGTTATTTATTCACCACCAGCGAATGTTTAGTAAAAGGTGAAAGTCACCTTCCCTGCCTTATAAATAAGTGTTTATCAAGTACATCTGTTGGCTGGATTCACCTGCACTGAAGCCGGATCGAGTGTCCTCAACCACCACTCGACAAACTCCTTAATTTCCTGTTCTTTAGTGGAGAATTCAGGCTTTCGCAGCATAGCCATGTTTATAATAGGGCTGTAATATCATTATAACAAGGACCTTTTCTTTTCCCCATTCCCCCCCCCCCATTGAATTCCAGGCAATCATCCGGGGATTATTTCATCTGTCAGAGGATTTGTAATGCTTTAAAACCAGTTTTCAGATAGAAAGCACAGCCAGGTCCTTGACCCTCCACTGCAGCATAAGAATATACGGAGGCAGAACACGCCCCCCAGCCAGCTGATTGGATGAGGAACTGGGCCCTGCCAGAACCCAGTGCCAAGGAGTATTCCTGACCCCCACTCTTACGAGAGTCGAAACTTATTTAGTTTCCTCCCCATTGCCAAGCCTTTTAGAAACCCCCGTCACCAGGCTAGGTACTCAGAGACCAACCATACTAGCCAAAAGTCCAGTACAGCGGCTCCTTTCCCCACCTGCCACTGATTAGAACAGATACTACACTTGATCTTAGCCAAAAGGCCGAGAAGCGATATCTCTCTCTCTCTCTCTATATATATGCATATATATATATATGTATGTATATATACACTATATTGCCAAAAGTATTGGGACACACCTCCAATTCATTGGATTCAGATGTTCCATGAAATTTCCTTGTTCCTTGTGAAAAGCACTCCCCTCATAGTTCTCCTTTAAGCCATCAGCATACCAAGACATTTTGGACAATTTCATGCTCCCAACATTGTGGGAACATTTTGGGGATGGCCCCTTTCTGTTCCAACATGACTGCGCACCAGTGCACAAAGCAAGGTCCATAAAGACATGGATGGGGGAGTTTGGGGTGGAGGAACTTGACTGGCCTGCAGAGTCCTAACCTCAACCCGATAGAACACCTTTGGGATCAATTAGAGCGGAGACTGCGAGCCCGGCCTTCTCGTCCAAGCAGCACCCCACAGGACACGGCACATGTGTTGTATTGCACTGCAGTGCGGGCCCACAGCATCCTAAAGTGTGTTAGGCTGGCGTTCTAAATGAATGGCACCACGACGCACCACATGGAGCTTAATGTGATACCGTATGTACGGTACAAAACGCGTTACCGCAACACATATGTGTGAAGGCCAGGAACAACACCCAGCAGGCGCACATACAGCACTATGTTAGTAGAGTTTACTTGTGCATGGAATTCTGCTTTTAGAAATCGGGTTTACACTATTCTGGCCGGGTTCCTCCAGAAGAATCGGCTCGCTCGATCCAACTCTCTCATCTCTGCGCACATTCAACACCCTGCAAATGAGACTTTTCGTTTTCTGATTTGCATACGCCGGCAATTGCTCCTTGCACCTGGTGCCGCTAAATGTTACAACTCTCCCAATTAACTGCAATTTCAACCATGGAAACGAGCCAGAAGTCGGCGTCCATGAGTCAATATCCACCCGCCCATGGCACGAGGCAGAAGGACCGTCTGCAATGGGAAATGCTTTCAAACTTTTGTTTTTGGATGAGGCTTATTTTAGAACATTTTCTATCTATCTATCAATCTATCTATCTATCTATCTATCTATCTATCTATCTATCTATCTATCTATCTATCTATACAGTATTTCGCCAAAAGTATTGGGACACCCCTCCAAATTATTGGATTCAAGTGTTCAGTGAAATTTCCTTGCTACTAAATATTCCGCGGTCGCCTGTTACTGGTATTATAATACACATATATTTGTTTTATTTTATTTTTCAATTTTGCAATGAAAATTCCCGAACGTAAATCACATTCGGAATTTTGTTCACTCGGGTAAAACATTTTTCATCCTAACCCCATTTTTTTGCCGCTATGGTCGAAAACTATCGTACTTTGAACCCCCATTAACTATTAGAAAATCAAACAAAGTGGAAAACTACATTTTTCAAACAAAGTTTTTGCTGTTATGCGAAATACACACACACAAAAAAAAAAAGACATATAAGGGAGCTGTTCTACCTGCCAAAGGATTTGTATTGCTGTCCATCCAGTCCTAAGATTAACAGTCCCATCACTCAGCACAGCCATGTTGGGGACGTGATGTTTCTCTATTGCAGGTAAGCCACACAGCTAGGTCATCTCTTTGCCTCCAGCCTGCGATTGGACAGTGGAGGAGCAGCAGCAGAATGAGGAGGTCATATTTCTGCTCTCTCCTGTCAGAACATGTAAATCCAGCACTGCCTTTCCCTTTTCCAGGTGCTGCTGTGCAGGGGATTACAAGGGGCTGATATAAACTCAGATTCGATTATTTATATTAATTGCATTTAAAATAAATTTCGTAATTTTTTTAGTAAATATATAACTGGTTTGTTTTTTTAATTTTTAAAATATTTGCCTGGAGTTCACCTTTTATAGGGAATTGGTCACCTAAAAGAGTGCATGGAGATGCAGCAGTTCACTAAATGAAGTTTTCACTGGGGCTGTCAGCGTCTAATTTCAGTACAATTCAAATTCTGCCAAATGAAATATTTGAGTTTCAGGTCAAATAATAAAAACAACGGCTAATTTCCACTGCTAATTACTCAGCAATGGCGTCCTGAATTCCACACATAGACACAATCTCAAAAATATTTCAGTGTGCTCTACAACACTGTGGGCTTGCTTCATATATGAAATATTTCGCTTAAAGACAAACTAACTCTGGCCCTCCAGCTGTTGTGGAACTACAAGTCCCATGAGACAAGACTGACAGATACATGCATGACTCCCAGAGGCCGAGGCATGATGGGGTTTGTCTTTAAAGCACAGCTGCGGGGACTGAGTTGCCCTTGCTTCTGGGTGAGCGCGGATCAAGTAAGTAAAACAGCTTCCTTTCCCTGAGGGATAATTGAGCAGTTAACCCTTGCAGTACGGAGGCAGACCTACCGCAAGGGTGTGTCATAATGGTACATCACACAAAGAAATGGGGTCCTGTCCCTGACCAGGGGCAAGACTCCTGACAGGGACAAAACACTTTGGTCCTCCTAGCCGGACCCTTTCCAGAACACTTTGGTCCAACTAGCCAGACCCTTTCCAGAACACTTTGGTCCACCTAGCCAAACCCTCCCAGAGCACTTTGGTCCACTTAGCTGGACCCTTTCCAGAACACTTTAGTCCACCTAGCCGGACCCTCCCAGAACACTTTGGTCCACCTAGTCGGACCATTTCCAGAGAATTTTGGTACACTTAGCCGGACTCTTTCCAGAGAACTTTGGTCCACTTAGCCGGATCTTTCCAGAGAACTTTGGTCCACCTAGCCGGACTCTTCCCAGAGCACTTCAGTCCACCTAGCCAGAACCTTTCTAGAGCACTTTGCTCCACTTAGCCGGACCTTTTCCAAAGCACTTTGGTCCCCCTAGCCGGACCCTTTCTAGAGAGCTTTGGTCTGTCTAGCCGGAGCATTTCCAGAGTGCTATGGTCCACCTAACCGGACCATTTCCAGGGAACTTTGGTCCACCTATCCAGACCCTCCCAGAACACTTTGGTCCACTTAGCTGGACCCTTTCCAGAACACTTTAGTCCACCTAGCCGGACCCTTCCCAGAGCACTCCGGTCCACCTAGCCAGAACCTTTCTAGAGCACTTTGCTCCACCTAGCCGGACCTTTTCCAAAGCACTTTGGTCCCCCTAGCCGGACCCTTTCTAGAGAGCTTTGGTCTGTCTAGCCGGAGCATTTCCAGAGTGCTATGGTCCACCTAACCGGACCATTTCCAGGGAACTTTGGTCCACCTATCCAGACCCTTTCCAGAACACTTTGGTCCACCTAGCCGGACCCTTTCCAGAGCACTGTGACCCACCTAGCCGGACCCTTTCCAGAGCACTGTGACCCACCTAGCCGGACCCTTTCCAGAACACTTTGGTCCACCTAAACGGACCCTTTCCTCTGCTGTGCTTGCTGGGTGGCTTCAGCAGTTCCCATAGATGCCTTAATCCGTTGCTTCCGCTCTGCATCTTCCCGTCTCTCCCTAGGTAAGTGCAAGGAGCAGCGTGGGCGAGGTAGGTGTAGGGCAGCAGACATGTTGCGTAGTCACACATGAACCCTGACAGAGTTGAAAGACCTTACTGAAATGAAACAAAGGAGCAGAGCAAAGGGGACATAGCGGGAGAGAGGGGCACAGACACAGATAGAAAAGGGATGAAAGGGAGAGGGAGGGGGGAGGCGTGGTGTGCCGATATGGAGAGAAGTGTGTGAGACTCCTGCAAAGGGAGGGAGACGGCGGAGGAAGTGACTGGCTAATGGTAATAGAGACAGAGAGAGAGAGCAAGAGAGAGAGACCCTGCAAATCTGGATTCCCCCCCCCTACAGCACGCTGCACCTGCTTGGCGCACACACACGCATCGGCCCCTACCCACACGCCGTTTATAAATATGCACCGCAGACGCACTGCATCCTTATGATGGCATGTCATCACTGCATGCATAGCCTCCTCTCCCTCCGAGCGCAGCATATGCACACCTCATCCTCCCTGCTGTCCATTTCTCTGCACTGACACCGTCCGCCTCGTCACGCGCACACGGCAGCTCCTCGCCCCACGTACAGCATAGGTCTTGATCTCGGAGGAGGCCCACAGACCACATCTTAACCTGCACCCCAAACCTTACGACCGATGCTTCTTCTTTTATTGCATATATTTATTTATTTTTGCTCCCAGCAAAAGGTAGAAGACCCTTCCTTAGGATGAAGAAGAACTGAAAGGGAAAAAGGAACCCCCCTCCTCCTTCACCACCACCACCACCACCACCAACGTTGAGTTTGGACCAAGACCCATCCTGCCAGGCGTCATCCCTGCTCCTCAGGATTCTTTCACGTATTCTGTGCCGTCTTCCTGCCGTGACTACCTCTGGAGACCTTCCGCCTATTGGCACCTCCAGGATCTGTTCATCCGTGGACTCCTCTGGTCTTCTCCAAGCTTCTGCTGGCTCTGGAACTGACCGATTGCCTCCTTCTCACCTGGGGAAGGAGAGGGGGACAGTGGGACCGTCGACATGGCCTGCGATCGGTGCTGCTGTTTTAGATCCATAGCCGCGCTCTCCCGTGCTGCCACGACACCCGGAGGCTTTTCGTGAAGCATTGGCCAAGTCGGCCGTGGTCTCCAGGTTGGTTCCTGGTCAACCGTAGCTCCTCTGTTCCTGAAGGACTCCGTGCCTTAATGACATTACCTGCGCCTTGCATCGCCAGGCTGGGGGGATAGAGATTGTTAGCTGTCTTCAACCCCCTCCACCACCACCCCCCCCCAAAAAAGGACGTGATTACTGTAATAAAAAAATACAGATATGATGATTGACTCAGGGGCCCTTTAAAAATGGCGGTGCAGGGGGAACCGATGAGCCTTGGCAGGTTTGGGCTTGAGACAAAGAGGGAGAAGACGGTGAGCTTCAACGGTGGTTGGGTGGAATGGTCAGTGATTGGCACCTCTACTCCATGGTGGTGATGGTGGTGGTTGTGGTGATGTTGGTGGTGATAGTAGTGGTGGTGATGGTGTTGGTGGTGATGATGATGATGGTAGTGTTGTTGGTGTTGGGTTAATGATGGTGGTGGTGGTGTTGGAGTTGGTGGTGATGATGGTGGTGGTGATGATGAGGGTAGTATTGGTGGTGGTGATGGTGGTGAAGGTAGTGGTGGTGATGATGATGGAGGTGGTGTTGGGGTGAGCTGATTGGCCGTTACCCTTTAGCCCCCGGGCCTGTTCAGTCTACGAGCACAGAGTAGACCGCGGCACATTGGAGGTTAATCTGACACTTGATGAGCTCGGTAGTCCTGCCGTCAGGTTGGTGGGACGCTGGCGGCGTGTATATGGGAAATACGAGTACAAACACACAGCTGACGTCTACATGTGTTCAGCTGTCTACACGTACACTGCTCTTTTCATACCGTCAGTTGGTGAGCGTGTGTCTGTCAACCAGACCCGGCAACATATGCACTCCCGTGTGGAAAGGTGCACCAGAACGTCTCCCGTAGGCACGTCGATGGAGGAACATATGCACGTGTGTAGGGAACAGACAACATTCCTCACAGTTCATCTTCATATTCATCAGTTCCATTCTGAATGCCATGTTATCCAGGGTTAGGTTGACCATACACCATACAATCTGATTGTAGAACCTCCTTTTAGGTTCTGACCATACAACCTCTGTGCAATCATCTTTGGATCTACCAAATCTATGTAATACGAGGACAACCTGATCTGTCCAATCAACGTCTATCCAATCAGGCAGGTCCTTGTACTAGGTACTCATAGGAGATTGTACATTCAGATTGTAACGTGTGTGGTGAGCTATAGATCTATCAACAACTATGTAGTGCCAGGAACTCCCCGATTGGATATAAATTGATTGTAGAGATTAGGTTGGTCTTTATATGACATTGTTTTGGCGAATCTAAGATGTAAACAATTGTAGGCTTGTAGGCCCTTTCGGCTCATCATACATGTTACAATCTGGCCATACAATCACCGTGCAGATCGATTGGATAGATTCGGTAGGTTCTTCTACAGTTTTGGTAAATCTGTAGTCGATTGTACAAAAATTTGACGGTAAGATTGTCACATGTGTGGTGACCCATCGGCTCTGACCATACACTCTCTGTACCATCAACTTTAGGTCTACCACATCTGTGTAATACGAGGGCCAACCTCATCTGTCCAATCAGAGCTCATCTGTCCAATCAGAGCTCATCTATCCAATCAGAGCTCATCTATCCAATCAGAGCTCATCTATCCAATCAGCTTATATCGAATCAGGCAGGTCCTTGTACTACATGTCTATAGGGAGAGATAGAGGAGGTTGTACAATCAGATTGTAACGTGTGTGGCGAGCTTTAGATCTACCAATGGCTATGGAGTACGAGGGCCTGGCCAATTGGATCCAAATTGATTGGAAGGTTTAGACAGATCCTCCTATTGCGTAATATCGGTAAATCTAAAGTTGATTGTACATAGATTGTATTGTGTTGGTGACTTTTAGGGCCAACACACACGTTACAATCTGGCCGTACAATCTCCTTTAGATCTACCAATAAGTGTGCAGTGCGAGGACCTGTCTGGTTGGATGCACATTGATTGGATGGATTCGTTAGGTGCTCCTATTACATACCGTGTTTCCCCGAAAATAAGACACTGTCTTATATTTTTTTTGGCTCAAAAAAACACACTAGGTCTTATTTTCGGGTAGATCTTATTTTTAATGTACACCAATCCACACTTATTCATGTACAAAAATATGGTGATCAGGGGCGCCGTACCTTTCCAAATTTGCTAACCAATCGCTGGCCAGAATGAGCGAATCGCCCTTTCACTATCGATTCCTCACAGGCGGAGTGCATTTCGTATTACTCCACCTGTGACAGGAGCCGGCGCTATAGAGGAGGCATCGGCTTATGCGGCTCTGCTTCCTACGGTGCCGCCTCGCTTCCTCTAGCGCTGGCTTTGTTGGCACCGCTGATTCTCCCCTGCCTCTCCCGCCGCTCTTCAAGTTCCCCCTTATGCCACCACCGGCCCTGGGAAAGGTCACAACTAGGTCTTATATTTTAGCAATTCCCAAAAATAGTACTAGGTCTTATTTTCGGGGTAGGTCTTATTTTGGGGGAAACAGGGTAGATTTGGTAAGTTTAAGACTTGATTGTACAAAAATTGTATGGTCAGATTGTAACGTGTGGTGAGCTTTAGGTTCACCATACATGTTACAATCTTAGCATACAGTATCTGGACAACCAACTTTAGATCTACCCAAACATTGTCATATGAGGACCAACCTAAGCTATCCAATCAGTGTGTATCTAAGCAGGCAGGCCCTCGCACTACATACTTATTGGTAGTTCTAAAGGAGATTGTACAATCAGATTGTATCGTATGTGGTAGGAATGCACCGATACCGATACTAGTATCAGTGGAGATGCCGAGTATTTGGGCGAGTACTCATACTCACCCAAATGCTCCTATGCCTAGCCCGATACCAGAGCTCCAGTATCAGGAAGCCGGGCAGGGAGTCATTACACAGCACCCGGCTTCCCGATTGGCCAGCTTCCCGACCAATCAGGAAGCCGGGCAGCGAGTCATTACACGCTGCCCGGCTTCCTGATTGGTCGGGAAGCCGGCTTCATGCTCCCCCGTCACTTGTGATGAGAGAGCATGGAGCCGGCTTCCCGGCCAAGCAGGAAGCCGGGCAGCGTGTAATGACTCGCTGCTCGGCTTCCTGATTGGTCGGGAAGCTGGCCAATCAGGAAGCCGGGCGCCGTATAATGACGCAGCGCCCGGCTTTCTGATTGGCCAGAAATCCGACTCCATGCTTTCTCGTCACCTTATGACGAAAAGCAGTGGGACGGCTTTCCTGCTAATTGGGAAGCAGGATGGCGAGTCTTTACACGCCGCCTGGCTTCATGGATGGGACTTCCGGTATCGGTATCGGCGAGTACCGGAAAAATAATATCGGTACTCGTACCCGATACCGAAATACCGGTATCGGCGCATCCCTAGTACGTGGGGAGCTTTAGGCTATGCAATCTGATTGTACAATCTCCTTTAGATCTCTCACCACCTATGTAGCGCAAGGGCCTCCCTGACTTCATATTGACTGAATGGGTTGTGCAGGTTGGTCCTCATATTACATAACGGGGGATTGTACAGAGATTGTATAGTGTATGGGCGGCATGTAAAGTGCAATCACCAGTGGCAGCCAATCAGCAACCGTCTTTCACCGGTCTGATGAAAGCCGAGAGCTGGTTGAGTAGACAATCGCGAGAATTCCACGTCAGCTTTAACATGTTCATATCGCTTCAAAAGTCGCTTCCAATCTGCAGCTTTCCTTTATATCTGCTGATTCTCCCCTGGCAAGGTTCAGGCACTTCCTGTGACCAGGTGACAACGCTGTGTCCCTGATTTCCAATTGTGCTCCCGTGTTGTCACACCAGCTGTAGGGGCTCCCAATGGAGACTATAAGTGGTCGCTTCAACATACATGACACAGACACGGCCCGCCGTTGTCACCTTCAGGAAACCCCTTTGAGAAACGCCAGGCAGCCATTGCTGGAAGTGCAATAGAGGCAGGAAGTGGCTGCAAAGGGGCTGCAGGAGATCGGCGGCACAAGATGAGGAAAGGTGAAAACAAGTCTTTGCTTTTGGCAATTGCTGCAAACTGACTGACATTCGGTTTACTGTGATCATTGAGTCGATTTTTAACTCTCCAGGCTAATGGCCAAATACAGACTGTGACTATGGGAACCGTTTTGCATGCCGATTTGCGATTCTGTTTGGCTGGTCTTAAGCTTCACTAGTGTGTGCAATGGGAAAGAAAGCAGCAGTCCGTAGCAGCAAATCACAGACGCTTCCAGTGTTGCCTGGTGATAGGATGCTTTGTGAATCCTTGCTGGTTGTGATGTCATAAAGGACACGGCGCTGAATCTGTCATCATATCCTCCTATCAGCAGCCCCCAGACTGGGAGGAGGGGTCACCAACCCAGCTGGGGTGCCAGGATCACAAAGCCGGCCAGACACGCATCTAAACCTAAAAAACACAACTTTTTATGTATTGCAGCTCAGCCGTCCTCAGATATGGCGGCCGCGTTCCTTTTCTTCTTTCAGTTTCTTTTTTTCTCATGGTGATCCTTCCCGAGACACACTTCCTGTCCTATGGTGACTACACTCATTATTATTATTATTATACGGGATTTATATAGCGCCAACAGTTTGCGCAGCGCTTTACAATATGAGGAAGACATTACAATAACAATACAATTCAAGACAAGATGGCAAGGAGGGCCCTGCCCCTGGGGGCTTACAATCTATTATTATTACTACTATTCCTCCTCTTCCTCCTCCTCTTCTTCCTCTTCCTCCTCCTCCTCTTCTTCCTCTTCCTCCCCTTAGTCCTCTTCCTCCTCCTCTTCTTCCTCTTCCTCCTCCTCCTCTTCTTCCTCCTCCTCTTATTCCTCTTCCTCCTCTTCTTTCTCCGCCTCTGATTCCTCTTCCTCCCCTTAGTCCTCTTCCTCCTCCTCTTCTTCCTCCTCTTCTTCCTCCGCCTCTGATTCCTCTTCCTCCCCTTAGTCCTCTTCCTCCTCCCCCTCTTCCTCCTCCTCCCCTTCTTCCTTCTTCTCCTCCTCCCCTCCTGTTCCTACTCCTTCTCCTCCTCCTCCTCTTTCTACTTCTCCTCTTCCTCTTCTCCTCCTCCTCCCCCCCTCCTCTCTCTCCTCCTCTTCTTCTTCTTCCTCCTCCTCCTCTCTCTCCTCCTCTTCTTCTTCTTCCTCCGCCTCTGATTCCTCCTCCTCCTCCCTCTAGTCCTCTTCTTCCTTCTCCTCCTCCCCCTCTTCCTCCTCCTCTTCCTTCTTCTCCACCTCCCCTCCTCCTCTTCCTTCTTCTCCTCCTCCTCCTGCCCTCCTCCTTCTCCTCATCCCGTTCCTCCTCCTCTTCCTTCTCCTCCCCCTTCTCTTCCTTCTCCTTCTCCCCCTCCTCCCCTCCTCTTCTTCTTCCTCCACCTCTGATTCCTCTTCCTCCTCCTAGTCCTCTCCTTCCTTCTCCTCCTCCCCCATTCTTCCTTCTTCTCCTCCTCCCCCTCCTCTTCCTTCTACTCCTCCTCCTCCCCCTCTTTCTCCTTCTCTTTTTCCTCCTCTTCCTTCTCCTCCTCTTCCTTCTCCCCCTCTTCCTCCTCCCCTCCTAGCTAGTAACGTTGTTTGAGGTTTTGGTGCACAGGAAGTTACCTGGTCACCAGATTTCGGGTATTTTTCTGTACTTGCAGAAAATGTTCTTGGCTTGAAAAAAGAAAACTAAGGCAGCCGCCCCATTGAAGGACGGGCAACTGCAATATATGATTTATTTATCTTTTTTTTGGCCTTCTGTTTAAATATTTATTAATATTATTATTTAGACTTGGATGGGTGAAACAGTTTTTGTATTTGTATATTGACTGTACAGTTGCCTAGTGGTTAGCCCTGGGGGTCCCAGGTTCAAATCCCGGTCTGCAATGAGTTTTATGTTCTCTCTGTGCTTTGTATGGGTTTCCTCCCACACTCCAAAGACGTGCCGGAAGTTTAATTGGCTCCTGTCTAAATTGGCGCTCGTATATGTGTGCAATAGGGACTTTAGAGTGTGTGTGTGTCCATAATGACCAGGGCTCAGGGCAAGTGAACTAAATGATGCTGGCCGGCAGACTGAGGACATCTAGTGGCAGAAAAAAAGTACTGCAAATAAAATCTCTGGCTTGAAGGCTAATTGGCCCTGTATGTGTGTGCAATAAGGACCTTAGATTGTAAGCGCCTTAAGGTCAGGGACTGATGCGAATGTGCAGTATGTAAAGCACCGCTTAGATATTATTGCTATATAAATACCTGTAATACATAAATAAATATGTGCATGCGGACAGGAGGAGACTGAGAGATAAGCTGCTTCTCAGTTCACAGTCCAGTCACAGGCAGGGGGGCAGGTCCGTGACGACCTGGGCTAAGAGGAAGTGGGCTGAATGATGCTGGCCAGCAGACTGGAGATCTCCAGTGGCAGGAAATAAGTGCTGCAAATAAAATCTCTGGATTGAAGGTGAAAATTGCAGCAAAAACTGTTTTTTTAAATTAAAATAATTATTGTTATTTTATTATATTTAATAATTCTATTTATTAATAGTAATAATTATAATATTTATATGCTCTTCATTTTCATATTTGATTTTCGGCTGTAGTTCTGCTTTAAAATATTCAGGCCAGCACTCTCCATTACCGGCGTTAAGACGCGGTATCAATAAGCCCCCTCCCCAATTATTGACCTTGGCGCTGAATCTTATCCTTTTATTTTCTGATGATGTATTTACCAACATTTCAGTTCCGCTGCCCGGCTTTCTGTAGTGTGGTATATTTTAGATAATGCGAGTCAAGGGGTCTGCAGCAGAGTGTGTAAGTGGAACAAGTATGCAGCTGAAAGCGCTATTGTTGCCGTTGTTGGCAGGCGTACAGCGTATCGGGGAGCGCTGTATTATGTGGACTCATTTTAATGGTGACACAATGCCCACGCTTGATACATGGGATCCATCCAAAGAGACGGGATTGTTTCCTGCTAAACTTCTTGCTATAAAGATGGATTCTGCTGCTGCTGCCAATGACAATTCCAGCCCTAATGGAGTTCTTTTTATCAAATCATATAGAGATCCAGTAGGGTTATACTATTTTCCAATCAAAGTCCAATCAAAACCTTATCTCATTCTGAGCCCTGATGAAGGAGAAAGGGCTGTTGCCCATGAAACGCGTCCGCTGTTTTTCGGTTGATGTCATTTCCACTAGGTACTAAAAAATAGTTATACTCACCCGAACCCTCCAGCCTGACTCGTCAATGGCATTATTATTATTACACAGGACTTATATAGAGCCAACAGTTTGCGCAGCGCTTTACAATATGAGGAAGACATTACAGTCACAATACAATTCAAGACAAGATGGTAAGGAGGGTCCTGCCCCTGAGGGCTCAGTCCCTCTAAATCCTCACGTCCTATCTTTGATCTGACCATGCTTCATGTTACACCCTAAATATGGGTGTGAAATGAAACACGGTCAGAAATGTGAACTTAGCTTTTAAAATTGAATTCTACGCACACAAAATGTCATTGAAATCTATTCCTCAATAGCCACAGAGGATATAAATCCACTTTGTGCGCACCAAATGCCTTTGCACAGTAATTGCCCTGTAAATGTAGCGGTGACATCATCAACGTGGCTGTACATAGCCTGTGCAAAGAGCCGAGCTGTGGGAGGGACCAGGCAGGCCCCACCCACTACAGACTGCCTGCAGAAAACTACAAGAGGGGGCGGAGACGACACCAGTCAACCTGCACAAGGTGAGAGAGCAGCAGTGAGCTGTCTTTAATACAGGAAGTGTCACACTGGACTACTGCACAGATCTGGAAGAAATACACAAAGCTCACCAAGATTAACCGCCTCCTGGCCGGCCGTTGTAGTAAAACGGCAGGCCGGGAGCTTCCTGGATCTGACTGGCCGTCTAAAGACATCCTGTTAGCCACGCCCACTTGCGCGCCGGAAACTGCCAACATTTTAAAACAGGCAGCGACGTCTGTTTACAAACATACAAGCGATGCATACATAGAAGCGTTTACATAAGTACAAGCGATCGGATTGCTTGTATAACGTGCTGTTCTGTGCGCCCCGCGCTTGTCCTGGGCTCCGCTTTGCCCGGTGCGAGCCTGGGACCAACATGGTGGCTCTGTGACTCTCTGGTGTCAGAATGCGGAAGTGATGTATATTACAAACATGCGTCGGGTGCGCATACATGCGAAAAATGACGATTGCGCCCGTTACGCAGCACACGTTACATATCGTCCCGAACTTCGCAGTGAGAGCAACAATTGTAGGGCCATTAATCACTGATAGCACTAAACTGATGAGCAGTAAAAGCGTTTAAAGCGTCGCCTACGGTCAATTTTCGCGGGTGCAATTTTAAAGCTTGACATGTTTGGTGTCTATTTACCCGACGTGACCCCGTCTTTTATATTTTACCAAAAAATTGGGTAATAATAAATGTTTTAAAACATAACGTAGGGAAAACGGATTTTTTTCCTGAAATTTTCGGTACTTTTTTCATTATATAGTAAAAAATAAAACCCCCAGTGGTGATTAAATGCCACAAAAAGAAAGCTCTATCTGTCCCCAAAAATGGTATAAAATTAATTTCAGTACATCGTTGCATGACGGAATAAATGTCAAAGTACCTCAGCGCTGAACACTGAAAAATGGCCTGGACAGGAAGTGGGTGTAAACACCGCGGTCAGCTAAAGGAAGAATACACAAGACTCTTATATGAGGATGATGTTTGTTTATCCCGGAGTAAGGTTGAGAGCTCTATATATACAGTATATGTATGTACAGTATGTATGGTTGTTTTGTTAATCTGCATTGTTTGTGCGGTCATTTCTTGCGTAAAGATAGTGCTTACCAGAGGTCTTTCAAAGACAGCTACGTCTTGGAAGAATTGCAGGCTCAATTCACTTAGCTGTACCAATTATTTTCAGCTACGGGAGGCAAAAATAAGGATCATTGTGGTTCAGTGAATGGATCCTATTGCCAGCAAATTGATAGCAGGTTAGGTGCACTTTTTTTAATACAGTGAGCTGCAGAAGTACCAACTTGACAGCAAGCCCCCCCGGTTTACATGGGATTTCTATACCTGGTAAAGTAGCTCCGGGTTCCTACAGAGGCCAGCGGCACAGCATATGGTTCCTGAGCCCCTTGTAAGCCCAGAATAGCGGAATGACAAGACGGATGGCACCATTAAATAGTATTCTTCACCGGCACACCTCCGGTGTACAAAGGAAATATTTACTTAGTCAGCATTATAGGCATCATACAATTGCCAATTGTATAACGAGTTTAATGCTGACTCAATAATACTGACACAATAAATCGTCCCTTCTTATAAGGGAGGTGTGCCGGTGGAGAATACTGTCCCTGGATCCTTCCAGTAGGCACAACCTCCGGAGTACTGTGACCAGAGATGATTGGGTCATCCTCTGGTCCATCGCCATTGCCAATTGTATAATGAGTGTAACGCTGACTCAATAATACTGACTCAATAAATCGTTCCTTCTTATAAGGGAGGTGTGCTGGTGAAGAATACTGTCCATGGATCCTTCCAGTAGGCACAACCTCCGGGGTACTGTGACCAGAGATGATAGGGTCATCCTCTGGTCCATCGCCATTGCCAATTGTATAATGCTGACTCAATAATACTGACTCAATAAATCATTCCTTCTTAAAAGGGAGGTGTGCCGGTGGAGAATACTGTCCCTGGATCCTTCCAGTAAGTACAACCTCCGGGGTACTGTGACCAGAGCTGATAGGGTCATACTCTGGACCATTGCCTGGTGCCAACATGCCTGCCTGTAGGCTATAGAAGCACTGAACAGTTGCTGACCAATAGAGAGTCTTGGGAGGTGTAGAGTACAACCATTCCAATTCTGTTCTCAATGGAACACCTTGGGTTTTGGTGTTCCCGGACATAATGGGCCAGATAAATTATCGATGCGGCACCAAATATTTGGGGTATGGAACATCCGTTTTATAAATGCTCCAAATAATTATTCCTTTAAATGTCTAAAAGTATTTTTTTTTACATGTGACCGGAACAAAGCAAACTGCAGGAAAAATAGTGTTGTTGACCATAAAAATTAAACATGCACTCCACAGTAAATATAGAGATTATAAGGTTGGTATTTTCTGCCCAGAAGGGGTGGCAAACACAGTGTTGCCCATAGCAACCAATCAGATTCCAGTCTCCTACTAGCAACGCAGCAAGAGAGCCATAAATGCTAACAGTTGATCGATTGCCATGGCAACGCAAGCATTGTTCCCTTTCTGCACTTTTTATAGTTTTATACTTTGTAAAGTGTGTATGAGGTGAATATTCTATCACTGAAGAGCGTTCTTTTTCCCTGAGCCACTTGGTTAGAGTTAGATTTATATCAATTGAATGCAGCCTATAAGTATAGCAGGCTTTCAAAGCTAAAATAAAACTGAAATCGAGATTCAGAGAAAGTATACTAACCGTACCTGCCACCCGCAACCTACCGCTCCATTCCTTGCTCCCCTCCGCTGCATGCTTACCTGAATTTTGCACCCTCGGCCTACCGCATTGTTTACATCCTTTTATAACGTCCTTCCTGCTGGCTTATAGACTTATATGGGACCATTTTCCGAAGCACTAAAGATACAGGGATGGATTTTTTTTCTCAAGGTTTTTATTGCTGTCTAGGGAGTTTTTTTTAACCCCAATGGGGATTTGCTATTGCAGCCTACATGCTGCAACCTTTGTACCCACTTACGGTCCCATTGATTGCAATGGTTTCTTTTGACAAGCAGCACTAGCTGCCACACGCTGCATATATCTTGGCGCTTTCTATTGCTATGCATCATATTTTTTAAAATCCCATTGCATTTATGTATTGCAATTATAATGCAATATAGCGTTGCAACCAGGACCGGATTAACTCTCAGTGCTGCCCCAAGGCCAGGTTCCTCAATGCGCTTCCATACACGCCAAACCCCCCCTCATGGAGACAGGCTGCATACAAGAGATCTCGGTGACATCGCCGGGATCACTTGTACAAAACAAGTGGCGACTTCCCCGCTGTACATTTAGCTCTGCTTGCCCAAAGCAGGACTAAATGTAGAAAACAACTACCCGCCCGGCATCTGGAACTGCATGTCCTGGGCATCAGGAGATAGGAATTCCACACCCCTGCTGCCCCTCCACTCCCTGCTGCCCCAAGGCCGGGTCTTAGTTGGCCTTGTGGGAAATCCGGCCCTGGTTGCAACCGCATAGCCATGTGATTACGCCGCAGTCCTAATCATTGTAATGGTTTCTTTTGACAAGCAGCACCCCCTGCCACATACGACATGCTGTATAGCTCTTGGTGTTTTGTATTGCAATGCGTCCTATTTTTTAAAATCCCAATGGGAATTTTCTATTGCAATACAGGGTTGCAACCGCAAAGCCACGTGGTTGCACCACAATCCCAATCATTGCAATGGGCATTGTTGACAAGCAGCACCACCTACCAAATGCAACATGCTGTATTTTTTGGGGGCGATTTGTATAGTTTTTTTAAAATCCCAATGGGGATTTTGTTTTCCAATACAGCATCACAGCCGCATACCCATGTGGTTGTGACGCAATCCCATTCATTGCAATGGTCTCTTTTGCCTGCCAAATGCGACATGCTATATATTTTTGGCATGTGTAGAGCACTGTTTGGCCACAGGCTGGTGACTTAGGGAGGCAGTAAAACTGTAGATGGGTTTTATCTCCCCCCCTTGCCACCCATGTGGTCAAGGCCTTAGAATCAAAGTAATCTAAATTCACTTTTCAGCCTCATAATTAGTCTTTACAGCCATTTTTATTTTTAATTTGCCTACAGAGCCCTGTCTTCTCTGTATACCAACCAGCTCCTGGTCGCCCTTCCTTAGTTGTACCCCTTGGCGCCGTACGCTGTCACAACCGTTCCCTTTACATGCCCCAATACTACCACGAACCACGGCCTGCCACAGCAAGTTATCGTGCGATACGGACTGTCAAAATAGATCAAAAGCAGGCAGAACGTTTCACAATATATCAAAACAAAACCCATTATGTCACGGCACGCAGCGAGCTGTAATTACAGGCCTGTCAAAGCACCAACAGGAAAGAGAATTTGGGGACCAACTTAAAACAAGATGACACAGCAGAATGTGTACACAGTCAACAAATGGCACTCTGGGGGGAATGACGGACACCGCAAAGAAATGAGACCTTAGCATATCTGCCATGTTAATGAGCTTGGGGGGGCCTTCAAATCAATAACTTATTAACAAAATTGCTGGTGACACAAGTGACAGAGGTCTCCACAAGCAAAGAAATGCGTATGTAAAAGCATCAGGCTGGAGGTTTTTTTAAATTGGTGAAATTAGTTCAGTGACAATGATGAAATAATCGCGCTATATATATACAGTATATATCCAAAATGTCTTGGTATGCTGATGCTTTAAAAGTTCCCTTCAATGGAACTAAGGGGCTAAGCCCCATCCCTGAAAAACAACCCCACACCATAATCCCCCTCCACCAAACTTTACACTTGGCACAATGCAGTCAGGCAAGTACTGTTCTCCTGGCAACCGCCAAACCCAGACACGTCCATCGGATTGCCAGACAGAGAAGCGTGTATGGTCACTCCAGAGAAAACGTCTCCACTTCTCTAGTAGTCCAGAGGCGGCGTGCTTTACACCACTCCATCCGACATTTTGCATTGCACTTGGTGGTGTAAGGCTTGGATGCAGCTGCTCGGCCATGGAAACCCATTCCATGAAGCTCTCTACGCACTGTTGTTGTGCCAATCTGAAGGCCACAAACAAAGTTTGGAGGTCTGTAGCTATTGACTATGCAGACAGTTGGCGACTTCTGTGCACTTCAGCATGCGCTGACCCCGCTCTGTCATTTTACAGCAGTCTGTCAGATAATGCACCACTTTGCGCAGAAAATTGTTGCAATTACAAATGTTTAGGCATTCTCGTGTTTATTTCTTTTGTTTGTATTGGTATGATACAAAATGAACAGCTTTTTGATGAAACAAAATGACAGCTTTTTGGTGGAGCCCGTCATTCTACTGGTTTCAGAAAAAGTAATGAGGTCGTTAAAGAAAAAAATACAGTCCCTACAGTCAAACATGGTGGAAGTTCACTGATGTTTTGGTGTTGCTTTGCTGCTTCAGGCAATGGATGTCTTGACTGTGCACATGGCATTATGAAAGACTACCAAGGAATTCTGGGGTGCAATGTAGGGCCCAGTGTCAGAAAGTTGGGTCTTCATCAGAGGTGATGGGTCTTACAGCAGGACAATGACCCAAAACACACGTCAAAAAGCACCCAGAAATGGTTTCAGACAAAGCGCTGGAGAGTACTGGACTGTCCAGCAATGAGTCCAGATCTAAATCCCATAGAGCACCTATGGAGAGATCTCAAAACAGTAGTTGGGAAAAGGAACCCTTCCAATCTGGGAGACCTGGAGCAGTTGGCGAAAGAAGAGTGGTCCAAATTTCCTGTAGAGAGGTGTAAGAAAGTCATTGATGGTTACAGGAAGCAATTGATTTCAGTTATTTTTTTCCAAAGGCTGTGCTACCAAATATTAATTGAGGGTGCCAATAATTTTGTTCAGTCCATTTTTGCGGTTTTGCGTGCATTCAGGCCTAACATGCACATTTTAGGCCTGAAGATTACTTTAATCTCCCCGAGAATTATATGTTTCCTAAAAGCAGAGACCCTGGAGAATAAAATGGTGGCAGTTGCAATTTTTATGTTGGATGATATAAGAGTAATGCATATCAGCACAATATATTGCCCAATTGTTGGGTAAAATATAAATGATGAGATTGTGCTGAGTAATTAGATACCACGCATGACAAGTTTCGAAACTGCATGCGCCCGTAAAATGGTAACAAAACGGTCAAAATTGTCCATAGGTGGCAATTTCAAAGCTGTTGCAGGTCATTAATTTAGAGGTAACTGTGATTAATGGCCCTAGAATTATTGCTGTCAGCGTATGGCACAATCATTGTTTTTATACGTAGGCGCAACACGTGTCTGCGTTGGTATGTGCATGTATGCGGGGGACGGGGACTTTAAACATTTTTTTGGGTGTTTTTGCATTTATTTTATTTAACTTTCTTTTTTAAAACATTTTTTTTAAAACTTTAATTGCTATCACATAGAGGGGCTAAAACAAATTTGCTTATCTGTTTTTTTCATTTATTAAATGATAGCGATTTGTAGAAGCGGGGTACACCAGCCAATACGATTACCCAACAGCCTTTAAAAAAACCCTCCAAAAAGCCATAACCCCAAAACTTTTAAACATGTTAATGTCATTTCAAAAGTCATTTTCAATCCCCTTCAGGTCCTTTTCACGTTGGCCTTCCGTCAGTCCATTTTGAGCGGTGATGAGATGGATCAAAAGCGGACTGCAATGTATCCCTAGGGGTAGCCGTATGTAAATGGATGTGCGTCCGTTTAAATGGATGTAGGTGCCTGCTGCACACCATGTAGCGTTGTGACCAATATTAACAGAGAAGGTGCTCGTAGTGACCGCTACGGATGGCGCCGTGCAGAACCTCAGGAATTCAAAGTTAAGTCACCTGTACTCAATAGCTCAATATGCAAATAAAGTTAGTTTAATTGCAAAATTACGTCACATAGGTCAATAAGCAGGGCCGGATTTACTCTCTCTGCTGCCCCAAGGCCAGGTTCCTTAATGTGCCCCCCTCCCCGCCAAATTTCCCCTCAGATGGCGGGGCAGCTGGGTCAGTTTTAATTTTTTTTTCTTTTTTTCAAATTTTATTTATTGTACAAAACAAGCGGCAGCTTTCCCGCTCTACATGTAGCCCTGCTTGTCCAAAGCAGGGCTAATTATAGAAAACAACTACTCGTCCGGCGCCTGGAACTACATGTCCCGGGTGTCGGGAGATAGGAATTCCACACCCCTGCTGCCCCTCTACGCCCTGCTGCCCAGAGGCCGGGCCTCGGTTGGCATTGTGGGAAATCCGGCCCTGTCAATAAGCCAACGCTTAATGGCTGTGCAGGGTCCCTTCCTCTACGCAATACAATGACCCTTAAGAGAGGGACCCTGCTTAGCCCCGAAATGTTGGCTTATTGACCTATGTGATGTGATTTTGCAATAAGACTAACTTTGTTACTAACTATATTTGCTTATTAAGCTGTTGAGTGCTGGTGACTTACCTTTGAATTCCTGACATTTATACCCATTTACATCCGCGTCCATCAAGGTTCCTTGGAACGTACACAATACACTTTTACGGACCTCAACGGAATGGATGTAACTGGATATAAACAGATTCACATCCCTTTATATTCGGTCACCCATAAGAATTACATGGGTCCATTTTTCTGTCATCACAAGGCAGATCGAATTCAAAACGGACAGAGATATCACATATGTAACATACGTTTACGTGTTGATCCAACACACCAGGGAATCCGTATATGGAGCTCCTGCTAAGATGAAATGGAGGCACCCTTATGAAAATGGCCTAAATAGTACCTGGTGATCCTGCCATGAAAGTCCTTGTTCGGGCACTTCCTATTATTGGGTGACAATGCTTTGCTCCTATCCCCTAACAGTGCTCCTGCATTGTCACCCTGTTCCACAGTAGGAGACTACAAATAAATGGAACGCATGTAATTGGATATAAACAGATTCACATCCCTTTATATCCAGCCACCCATAGGGATTACATGGGTCCATTTTTCTGTCATCACAAGATGGAGGAAGAATGGAACAGATTCAAAATGGACACAGATATCCCATATGTGACATCCCTTCACGGGTGACAATGCTCTGCTCCTATCTCCTAAGAGTGCTCCTCAGCGTTGTCACCCTGTTACACAATAGAAGACTACAAGTGACCGTTTTAGATCACATTACGCAGATATAATCCACTGTTGTCATCATCAGGAAACCTGTCCTGAGCAATGCTTTGAGTGCAGCATGTAGGCAGGAAGTGACTGCAAGGGATGTAAAAAATCGGAAACAAATATTTCATTCATGAAAGGGCAATTGCTGATGATCCACAGTGCTTCTGAATGCCATTTAGTTAGGGTTCACATCCACTGCTGTGATAAGACATCAGTCACACAGGGGGGGGCACATTGTTTTTAATGAGTCAGCAGACTCCCATTATCATTATACAGGATTAATATAGCGCCAACATTTACATAGCACTTTACCATATAAGGAAGACATTACAGTTACAAAACAAATTCAGAGCTGTGAGAGCTTACAATCTAAAAGGGGAGGGGCAAGTAATACCAAAGTGGGTAGCTGTGTGGTAATGAGGTGTTTGCGAAAGTAATGGTTCAGAGGTTAGGTAGAGATGGGTTAGGCTTCCCTGAAGAGATGAGCTTTCAGTCCCTGTTCACACTGAGCGGTTTATTGCGCGGATTTACGCTGCAAAATCGTGCATATTTCCGCGCGATATCGCTCTATGTAGTTCGTCCAATGCATTTCAATGGAGCTGTTCACATCTTACAGCTCAATGTCGCCTGTAGCTCGTCGCTGTAGCTCTTCGCTGGTACAGGACCCTTTTTTGCACGGATGTCGCCCGATTTTGCTCCTGATTGCTTGCAGCCCAATACGAAAAGTCGCGTGACAAAACACGCAATATTGCGTGTATCACAATCGCGCGTTTTCCTTGTCGCTCAGTGTGAATTGGGTGTTAGGGAACGCCTACAGGCAGACAGAGAAGGAGAGAGCCGGATGGGTTGTGGTAGGGTGGTTCCAGAGGATGGGAGTAGGGTTGCCACCTGTCCAGGATTCACCCGGCAATCCGGGTTTTGAATGCTGTGTCCAGGTTTCATGGCCGTACAAACCCAAACACAACATGTTAGGCAGACAGGGGCAACCAAAATTAAGATTGGGGCTACTGGCCCCCCACTGAAAATAGTCTCAACTGGGATATTTGCATATGAATGGGTGGCGCTATTTACATATGAATAAGCCACAACTCATTCTCCCCAAAAAATTTCAGCGCATCGCTAGAGTGTTCGGCTTTTGCTTGAAAAAAAGGTGGCAACCCTAGATGGGGGAGATTTGCATTGTGATTAGAAGCAGTAAAGCAGCATGCTATAGCACTGCAAAGCAGAAATCAGACCCAGTAAATGTGATGAGAAAGTAGACAGATCTCCTTTTTATTGTGGAGATGAGATTCATGTAACAAAAAACACATTATCAAATCCTCGCCCTCCCTCTGGCCCTGAATAATGGGCCACTATGTGGTGACCCGTGTCATGGCCTGATTTGTGACATTTGTATAAAGGGTCAGCCTATCTGGACAAAAGACCTCCTTTTCCCACTGTTCCGTTCAGCTAAGTCAGGTATTCAGGGGAACAGAATGAAGTTGCTGTCGCAGAATGCATTTTCAAGGATTATCAAGGAGAGTAAATATTATGTCATGAAATTCATACCACAGCGCTGGTCCTGACCTTGTGTAATTAAATCTAACCCGAGTCATTCATGTTATTTTTGTACAACTTTCAGATTGACCTTACTCTTGCTACACAACGGAAGGACGTTTATAAAAAAAACCAGGTACAAAGGATGAGAGGCGCCGCCATTAACAATGAAGGAAAACAACGGGGTAAAATGTGCACCATAATTTCAGGTTAGGTGCTCTCAGGAATTTCTTTTCCATACCGTGAGCTGCAGAGTTCCTCTCGGAGGTTACAAATGATTTCTCAAAAGCTCTGCTTTGGTTTGTTGTCATAGCGGCTGTAAATGTAGGGAGTGATCTGATGGAATCATATAGTCTTAATTAAATAGTTGCATTCATGGCGTGCAGAATGTTGTTGAAGGTTTTTATGATTCTGGACAAAATTCTGTGGGGCTGCAGATGATGCAACCAAAAATGAAGGATAGATGCAACACAGTATTTATTGCAAAATGTTGTCATTTGTCTACAGCTCTCTTGGGCTGGCACACCTATGCGCTACAATAACATGTGGTGTATGCATGTTGCGGTGTCAATGGCACCTCAATGCTCATGCAAGACCAACAACTGCAGGGATCCCTTAGCACCAGGGCCGGATTTTCCACAAGGCCACCGAGGCCTGGCCTTGGGGTGGCAGGGAGTAGAGGGGCGGCACAACCACCTTGTGGGTTTCTTTTTTTCTACATTTAGCCCTGCTTTGGGCAAGTAGGGCTAAATGTAGAGCGGGGGAGTCGACACTCGTTTAGTACAAGTTTTGCTGCCGAGATCACTTGTAATTAGCCTGGGGGTCCGTCCCCCCCGCTGCGCCCCCTTCATGGTCCGCCCCAACCTTCAGCTGCCTCTGTACCCGCTGGCCGCCTCCCTTCCTAACGTGGTTTTCGGGACATTCGTTCAGGATGGAGAGCTTCTGTTCTCCGCTCTGCTCCGTGTAAACAGTGAGACGTGAGAGCTGTACTCACAGCCTTCCCATCTCAGCTGTCACAGGAGAGCAAGCACAGTACTGCGCTCAAACTTCTGTATTGGATGTGACAGGTTCAATAAAGAGGGGCTTGTTAGCTTCTGTGTGATAGCAATAAAGTTAAGTGAATTTTTTTAAAAATAAAAAGTAAAACATATTGAAATAAAGAAATACTTAAAAAAAAGTAAAAAATAATAAGAAATAATAATTAAAAAAAATTGTAAAAAAAGTAAAAAATTATAAATCAATTATAAAAAATAAAAATGTAAAAGATAATAAGGTAAAAAATATTGTGAAAAAGTAAACAAAAAAGAAATACTAAGAAAAAATAAATAAATGAATACCAACCCCGCCACACCCACCATCTGGTTGCCATTCTCCATGGGGGGCGGGGGTGTGTGTTTGGCAGGGAGGGGGGGCGCATTGAGGAACCTTACCTTGGGGCAGCAGAGAGAGTAAGTCTGGCCCTGCTCAGCACACGGCACAAGGCATGCATTGTGTTTCAGTTTGCTGTGTGGGGCAGAAAAAAAATCATGTTTTTTTTTTACTATGTTGGGCTTATTGGAAGCGAGTAAGCGAGTAAGCAAACCATGGTTGGACAAATCCTAGGAACCAGGTAGCCAATGCTCCTTAAAATTTTGAGGTTTTCTCTAGTTGTTGTTAATGGAGCTGGCTACTTTGAAAATCCTGCTGGATTGGACAGGCTGGAGCAAACAATGCACATGAATGTGCATGGCAATTCACTTTAATGCACATTACAATACAAGCAGTGGCGTAACAATCGCCATAGTGACCCAGGCAGATGCTATGGGGCCCGGGCACAGGGGGGCCCCTTGAGACCCTGCAGAGCCCACCATAGAGAGTTTATGGTGGGCTCTGCAGGGTCACTCTCAGGTGGGCTCTGCAAGTGGCATAACTAGCAATCACGGGGCCCCATACAAAATTTTGCTATGGGGCCATGTGATTTCTAGTTACGCCCCTGAATAGAAGCATAGCAGAGAAGCCAACTGCCCTGGATTTCCTGAAACAGTCCTGTACCTTGGACCTCGCCAATGCTAATTTCCATTGTTGGCCGGGGGCCACAGTGTCACCCTTATCGGAGTTACAGTGTATGCGCAGCGACTCAGTTTAGTTTGTCTTAGTGTGTCCTTACAAGGGTGTGAAGATTGCAGTCTTTAGCCCTGCTTTGCAGTGCTTGTCTGCGGGCTTACATCCATCCCCAAGCAGAGGTTACCATGGGGCACATTGCATGCTGGAACAGGCAGATCGGCAGACTGGAACAGGCAATCAACAAACCAAAAATGCACAAAATTGCATTTTTGGCCAACGAATTTGCATAAGCGTACTCTATGGCAACCTCCCTTCATCAGTGGTCCACAGGCAGCCATTGAAGGCTGTCCAAATTGGTGAAGGCCACTAAAATACTGTGCCTAGAGGCAACTTTGTGGCAAACAGCAAGTCCAGGCAGCAACTAATATTGATTAGTGAACTGCTATGCTATCTATGGGTTATGTAGCTATCACTTTTTAAAAAAAGGAACTTTTATCATCAGAGGCGTCCGGAGGCTGGGTGTCACCCCGCTTTAACGTCATGGCGCATGATTGAGGCCTGCCGGCGGCCATCTTAGTGATGGTCGTCGGCAGAGAGAGGAGGGGACGTTTACACGGCGGGATGAGGTATGCCGCCGAATCCCCTCCTCTCTCCTGACACTGTCGGGCTCTCGGTTCATGACCAAGTGCCCGACTTTTAGAGGGGGTGACACCAAAATGACTGTCAGTCATTTTGGTGTCACCCCTCCAATTGTGTTACCCGGGTGCGGGCTACACCCCCCTTGTGACGCCACTGCTATGTCACAACATTTATTTCCCTCCAGAGTTGCATTCATTTTTCACCAAGATCTTGTAGTGATGATGGGAGAGTCGGGCCACTGCGTAAAGTCTTCTCCAAAGATTCTCAATGAGGGTAAGGTCTGGACTCTGTGGTGGCCAGTCCATGTGTGACAATGATGTCAACTCAATCACTGTTGGCCATACAGATAGATGTGAAGATCAGGTGTTCACAAACCTTTGGCCATACACAGTACTACAAAGATGGCGTGCATGCACGTCACATCACCGGGCACCTGCGTGATGACGTCACCGCAGGGTGTCACCCCAGACCCGCTCCGGGTGACACCCGGCCTCGGGACTTTGCATGTGCTTATCGAAACAACTCCACGGCGTAATGCATGCTGCATGCCGTAATCAAAGCTAAGGGCCGTCTAATGAAATATTAGAGTGCGTAGCTTTTTTTTTTTGCCAGACATAGTACAAAAAGTAAATCTTCCAATAAGATTATATATACATAAAGTACAGTACATATAATCATGGGAAGACTGTTGTTGAAATGAACGGTCTGGCAACAGGTTCTCTTTAACAGTATCATAAAAAAAGACAGTATTGAGGTTCATCTCACTCTTTCCACGTTACACCATCAAATGTAACAAACACAAAGACATGAATTTCAATACAATACCCCGCTGTTTTCTAAATAACAGGCAATAATACCAATATTAAAAAGTACTATTAATTACAACGTGTGACAGAGATCATTAAATAAATGAATTTTGCCTTAGAGACACATGAACAACGATGCGGTTGATGAAACATTGGAGAGTGGAGGTCCAGCTGATAAACATTAGAATGTAGTTATGGTATTGACTGTTTAAGTGATTCACTTACCGTGTCGGAGCTAAGGATCACGGAGCAGCCTTGAGGGGAGAAAGAGACACATTATAATAACACAGAAAGGCAATATTCATAATGCATTTCACCGAGGAATTGTTAACCTGTCTTCAAGCAGAAACAAATATCAGACTGTAATGTATTACTGTGCACAGTTCGTATCGAATGAACCCTGCCATAATATAAATGTGCCGGCCGCAAGAGCTGCTTAGTCGTCATGCTAATTTTCTGGTTCCAGTGCTTTCCATTATCTGAAACCAATAAGAAGAGAAAATTAACAATGGCGGGCTACTTATTTTTTTTTCCTTTCTCATCACGGGTTTACGTAAAGCCCACATGAACAATCATCTAACTCAGGCGTAGGCAATCCAACTGTTGTGGAACTACAGGTTGCAAGAGGCAATGCAACATCGACAGCCACAGGCACGACCCTTTAAAAGCCTTTACTGCTCATCAGTTTAAACATAAACAGCAAATTATGGCCTTAGAATGATTGTTCTCACTCCGACGTTCTCAGTGATACCCAACATGTGTGACAAAATTGTTGCTTATGTACACATGCGTACCCTATGCAGGTTTATTTGCATACAGATGTCGGGGGTGGCTGGGTTGGTTTTAATTTTTTTAATTTTTACAGTTTTTAACACTTTTTGATATTTTCTTTCACTTTATTTATTTATTTTTTTTTCCAAAAGTTTTTTATTTTCAAGAAAGTTTTCAGGTAAAACAATTACAACATTGATCCAAAGGGTTACAGAGGGGATCAAGTGTACGCTTCCAGTGTACATTTAAAACACAATGGGGGGGAGGAGGTGAGGAGCGGGGGCGTAGTGAATCCGACAGACCAGATGGTCCCCCAGAAGGGGTTCCCCCGCACTCACTTCTGCCCGATTGCCTGTTTCTGGTGTTTCCTGTATGGACTAGGTAGTCTAGTCAGAATTGGGCGTCTGGGCTCCAGTTTGTGTCTCGTCCGCGGGTCGGTAGGTCCGTGACATATAGTCTTTCCAACACGCCCAAAGGGTGGTGAATTTGTCAAGTTTATCCGTCTTGGTGTATAGCAGTTCCTCCATTTCACATATTTCACTTTATTTCTATTACACAAGGGCTAACAAGCCCCTTTGTTATGGCGTTTGGAGGTGACAGATTCTCTTTATGGAGACATCTGGGGTCTATTAGACCCCGAATGTCACTCCTGCCCTCCAGACAATCAAGCACAGGATAACTTGTGTAACCGGCACTTCAGCCGGCTTCTGGTAAACAACAAGGGCTAACAAGCCCCTTTGTTATGGCGTTTGGAGGTGGCAGATTCTCTTTATGGAGACATCTGGGGTCTATTAGACTCCGAATGTCACCCCTGCCCTCCAGGCGATCAAGCACAGGATAACTTGTGTAACCGGCACTTCAGCCGGCTTCTGGCAGCCCTGAAGCAGGAAGCGCTGAGAGTAGGGTGCTTCCTGCTTCATTCATCACATAGCAGATTGGGGGAACTGATGTTCCTCAGTCTGCTCCCACTCTCCATCCTGAAACTGTTTGCTGCAGCAGCCATGATCTTGGTAGAACTACTTCAAGACCAGGACATACAGGTACGTCATATGGTCTTGAAGTGGTTAAAGTCTTACTGTTGTCTTCTTTAGAAAGCAGCCATAGCATAGAGCATAAAAGCCTGTCCCCTGTCAGCATGCTGTAGAGATGGATAGTCTGTGTGGAAGCAATGGTCTATCTGCAGAGGTCCAACATGCCCCCTGCTGAGTTATGTTTGCCAAGGACTGACGAATTTCAGTCAATTCAGGAGAAGCCGCAGGTGGCCCCGTTGGCTAGATTACCTGCTTGCAATCAGACGCAGGTGCTGTTCAGGGATTCACCTGCATCTGTTGCATACAATAGCTGGCAGTGGGATAATTCCATCCATGCTGTTCAGTATGGATGGGGGAATCCATAGATTATGGGCTGAACAAGAGAAATTCTAAGTGTGCATGGCCGGCTACAGACATAGGGCTCAACAAAGCTCATGCACCACTGCTGATTGGAGAGCTGTAGCTCTGACTCAGTAGTGGTTAAGTTTGACCGCTACAGAGAGACCACTGCTTCTGCACAGAGAACCAGGGTCCTTTTGTTTGTAGTATGCTGGTAGTACACAGGCTTTTCTACACAGGCTGTGGCTTCTTATAAACAAAATAAAACTGTAATACAATAAGAATATTTTGTTTTGAGGCCCCTGGAGGGTGTGTAGCTGATTTAAACTGAAAGTTCAATTGAGCTTTAAGAATCATGTCAGCATGTGTTAAAGGATTTCAGTGTGAAAGATGCCTTCTTGCTACTGTTAGGACTAGTGTACATAGGCTTTGGAAATCCGTCAAGGACAGTTTGAGCACTAGCCCTAAGGGTGCCCATAGATTTTAGAGGCCCCCTTAGGCACTGTGTTGTTGAATGTTAGAATATTTTCTTTAAAGCTGAACTCTGGTATAAGCAACTATTGTCTAAATACAAGGGCCATGTGTATTCTTACTTGTATCTTGGTGAGCTTTGTGTATTTCTTCCAGATCTGTGCAGTAATCCAGTGTAAATCTGGTGATGGGGTCCCTGGCTCTACTATAATTATGCAATACAACCTGGCCACCTACCTTGCCCCAGGCAGTTAAGTGAAACCCAGAAAGACATATGTAGCGCTCACCCCCAAAGGAGCCGCTGAATGCCCGGTTCATCTCTAGTCTGTCTAGGGTATGTTCTTCAGCTGCCCACCCATTAGCATTAACCGCCCTTCTACACCACTAAATGTCTAGTAGCCACATCACAGAAGGTGATGGGGGCTACACATATTTAAAGGAGCACTGGGAACTTTCAAACTTTAAGCAAGTTCAATAGCTCTGGCAAGGTAGCTCTCACACAGCAAGACTTACCTCAATGAATACTCGACATTAGCTCCAACCACAGAAATGCAGAAAAGAACGCCAGGCTAAAAAGTGGATGAAATAGTCCAGGATAATTTCGATTGATGGTAAAATAAGTCATATAAAACTAGCCAACACATTTCCGGGGCCAAATCACCCCTCCCCCTCCCTTCATCAGGGCTCAAACATAAGGTAAAAGGTGAATGGACTCCGGGGAGAACAGTGATCACACAGATTTATTTTAAGACCTAATTAGAACCTAATAACAATGTGATAGTTAGTGAGCGAGGTTATGAAAAGTAAAAGCCCTGCAGGATGGGTTAGAGGGAGGTGGAAGTGGAGTCATATGTTGCCCAGAGTGGGGTTTTATGTTAGAATACACATTATTGTATCTATAGCAATAACTCCTGCAGTATACAATTTCGGTCACTAGATGGCAGTGTTTATAAGTTATGTTATATCTATGGTAGATTCTCTGTTGTATTGAATAAGGTAAAGAATAAAGCTGTGGCTTCCTTCCTGTTTTAGCCAAGCCATGTGCAGCATGCATATGAGACTGTGTGCTTGTGTTTCTCTGTGAGGCTGTGCAAGAAGTTCCAACATTTTAATATATTGCAGAGATAGAGGCAAGCGGAAAACTAGAAGAATCTGACATTTCTGCATGTGTTGGACCTAAGTAGAACCTTTCCTTGTGGAATAACAATGCCATAGTTACTGAGTGGCAATAGAAGTAAATAAAAATAAACCCCCAGCAGGATGGGTTAGAGGGAGTAGGAGAAAGGTATGGGAGGGGGGTCCTATTTTGCCCAGAGCTAGGCTTTCATATATTGCAGAGTTAGAAATATTAGAAGAATCCAAAATTCCTGGGTATGCCGGATTCTTCTTTCTCCCCTGGCTCCTACTTCAGATGTAAATGACAGTGCTGAGGCTGTGTGCAGAACTCCTCCCAAAGACAGCCTCAGTGTAAGTATACAAACAGTGCTGTGACTGTGTGCAGAACTCCTCCTGAAGACCGCTTTAGTGTGTGTATACAGTGGCGTCACAAGGGGGGTGCAGCCCGCACCCGGGTGACACCATTGGAGGGGTGACACCAAAATGACTTACAGTCATTTTGGTGTCACCCCCCTCTGAAAAGTCGGGCGCTCGGTCATGGACCGAACGCCTGACAGTATCAGGAGAGAGGAGGGGACCCGGCGGCATACCTCATCCCGCCGGGTGACGGTCCCCTCCTCTCTGCCGGCGTCCATCACCAAGATGGCCGCCGTCAGGTATCAGAATACTGCCGCGCATGCGCGGTGACGTCTCGGCGGTGTGACGCTCGGTTACCGCTCCGGGTGTCACCCAACCTCGGGACGCCCCTGTGTGTATACAAACAGTGCTAAGACTGTGTGCAGGAGAACTGCTACGAAAGCCAGCCACAGAGTATGTCTATAAATAGCGCTGAGGCTGTGTGCAGGAGAACTGCTTCGGAAGACAGCCTCAGAGTATGTATACAAACAGTGCAGAGGATGTGTGCAGGAGAACTGCTTCGGAAGGCAGCCTCAGAGTATGTATACAAACAGCACTGAGGCTGTGTGCAGGAGAACTGCTCCCGAAGACAGCCTCAGAGTATGTATACAAACAGTGCAGAGGATGTGTGCAGGAGAACTGCTTCCGAAGGCAGCCTCAGAGTACGTATACAAACAGCACTGAGGATGTGTGCAGGAGAACTGCTCCCGAAGACATCCTCAGCATATGTATACAAACATCGCTGAGGCTGTGTCCCGGAGAACTGCTCCCGAAGGCAGCTTGGCGCTGTTATTTAACATGCTCCAACTTACCATTACAAGCAGTCAATGTATACAAAGTAACTCGTTTTTTTTTACATACCGCCGCCAAGACAAACCAATAGTAGAGTAAAGCAAGACGGAATATGGGGTCTTTCTTGGTATCACAGCAATGTGTATAAAATTAAAACACTGTATTTATTTAGCAATATAAAATACCCCCAATTTGGTTGAATATATGATCTTTTTTTAAAGCAACATAACAGCAGCGTAACAGTGAATAGTTAACCCATGCATAATGTCATATATGAAAGCTGAGTCCGAGTTCGTATACCTACATATGTGCTCTAAAAGAGCGGTCTCTGATGCATTTCCTAGATCAACATCCACTTCTTCAGAGGAACATAGATCTGTTGTTAATCCAATAATTCACTGCATCGTCATAGCTGCTTCCCCTCATATATATTCATCACATGTATGGGTAACTTTAATCCCATGCCATAAAAATGTCCTTCAGCAAATGCAGTAAATGTAGGCAAGGAGTAGCAAATGGTGGAGCCCTGCAGCCAGGTGACCATAGTCATACAGCAGAGGATCCTAAAAACATTGCCCAAAGGTAATAGTGTTCAATTAATTTACAATTATATACACCGATCAGCCATAACATTATCACCACTGAGGGGTGAAGTGATAACATTAATTATCTCGTTGCAATGGCACCTGGAAATGGCGGGGGGATATATCACGCAGCAATGAACATTTTGTCCCTGAAGTTGATGTTTTGGAAGCAGAATAGGCAAGCGTAAGGATTTTAGTGATGTTGACAAGGTTCAAATTGTTATGACTAGACAACTGGCTCAGAGCAACTCCAAAACTGCCGCTCTTGTGGGATGTTACCGGGCTGCAGTGGTTAGGAGCAACAAAAGGTTGTCCAAGGAAGGAAAACCAATGACAGGGTCATGGACGGCCAAGGCTCACTGATCCATGTGGGGAGCGAAGGCTGGCCTGTGTAGTCTGATCCAATAGAAGAGCTACTGTAGCGCAAATAGCTTGGTTCCAGATACCACAACATACCTTCAGAGTTCTAGTGGAGTCCATGCCTCGACGGGTCAGGGCTGTTTTGGCGGCGAAAGGGAGACCAACTCAATATTAGGCGGGTGGTCATAATGTTATGGCTGATCGGTGTTTATAAAAATGTAATGTTTAATCTGGTGATAGGGTCCCTTCAAGACCAGGCCCGGAGGTCCATTGATGGATATAAAGTTTCTTTTACTACCGTGTAGTTTTGTCAAGTAGAAAATAATCTTGCAACAATACAGTATGTTTTTTTACTAAGAGAGTCAATGTATTCTCACGATGATAGCCTCTAAAGAGAAATGAGGCCCTCAAGAGCAATATACTGTGTGTGATCCCAGGAGAGAGAGACGCTCCATTTTGTCTGATCTGGTAAAGTATGCAGACTGGTTTCTGAAGCATCTCGAAATTATGGAAAATATGCGAACACATCCCCTTTAATAATAATACAAAAAAAACAGACCCTGTGTAGAATGAGATTGCAGTAATTGTCCTTCAGCTTCTTAGCCTTTTCGTAAGCTGTCAATGACGGTTGAGGAAATTTAAGTTATTGAGGCTTCCTGACTAAAGAGGAAAGACAAGAGTCTCTTAATAATACGAGTGATCTTGTGGCTTGATTCTCTGTAGGAAGTGATAAAGCAGCCTGTTCTCTTTCAGACTTCTGGTATCTCACCTCTTCTCATGTTAATGTCGAGGCTTGATGACACCTATTCGTTTTTGTGCCTGCTTATATTGTCTGTCTTATAAGGAAGAGCTCTGCTAAGGATTATTGGACTCTAAAACTGCCAAATAACACGGCTGCATTATTATAAAAACAATATGACTTCCAGTAAAAAGAATAAAAAAATGTTCTTTCTCTTTCTCTGGTGTCCCCATGTTTCTAAAAGACAGAACCAATGCAGAGCCAGCTTAGTCCAATGGATGGTCTTCGAATTAATGGTTGTCTAGGGCAGCCTTTCTCAACCAGGATGCAGTGGCACTCTAGAGTGCCTTCTGGATTCCTCAGAGGTGCCTTGAAGTATTATTAGACCCTAAAACTGCCACATAACACTGTTGCATTATTTAAAAAAAAAAATGAATTTCAGTTAGAAACAAAAAGACGTTCTTTGGTGTCCCCATGTTTCAAAAAGAGAGACCAATGCAGAGCCAGCTTAGTCCGATGGATGGCCATCAGATGAATCGTTATCTAGGGCAGCCTTTCTCAACCAGGGTGCCTTTGGCTTCCTCAGGGGTGCCTTGAAGTATTATTAAACCCTAAAACTGCCACATAACACTGTTGCATTATTATAAAAAAAGTATTAATTTCAATTCAAAACAAAAGAGGGTCTCTGGTGTCCCCATGTTTCAAAAAGAGACACCAATGCAGAGCCAGCTTGGTCCAATGGATGGCCATCAGATGAATCGTTATCTAGGGCACCCATTCTCAACCAGGGTGCCGTGGCACACTAGGGTGCTTCTGGCTTCCACGGGGGTGCCTTGAAGTATTATTAGAACCTAAAACTGCCACATAACACTATTGCATTAGTATTAGAATAAAAAATTACTTTGGTGTCCCCATGTTTCTTAAAGACAACCCCAATACAGAGCCAGTTTGGTCCAATAGATGACCATTGGATGAATGGTTGTCTAGGGCAGCCTTTCTCCAACAGGGTGCCATAGCATAGGGTGCCTTCTGGCCTCCTCAGGGGTGGTCGGGTGGTGGTGGGGTGGCAGGGGCATTGCCAGGTGGGGTGTCAGGGTGGTGGCCACAGCATCGTAGGTTGCGAAAAGCTCTTAGCAACCTGTAATCTCTGTGTGGCTTCCTTCCCAGCTCACTGACGTTACCAGTTGCCAGGAGCTAAGCAGGCTGCTCTGGCTGGCGTTCTGCCAAGCCCTTGACAACCAGTGGCATCAGTGAGCTGGGCAGGACGCTGCACAGAACCACTGACAGCGTGGTCCAACATCCGCCATCATACGCCTCCCCCCCCAGAACGACTTTGTTGCAGGATGCGAATACCTTAGAGACAGCCCTGATTGCACCTTCGATCTGCTGGCTGCAGTTGCAATGCTTTTCTGGCTCCAATACAAAAAAATAATAATACTTTTATGAATATGTGTGCACTGATTATTATTATTATTATTATTTCTTTTTTTTTTTGGACAAAGGTGGAACATGCCTTAAACTGCATTGGAGAAAAGTCAGGTCACCAATCTGACTCTGCGACCTGGTAGGGCTGTGCGAATCTCAGGACAAGATGAGCCGAACTGCAAACTCTTTCAAGTAAAACATCTCTCTCTCCTATGTATCTATTCCGCGTATTTAGCTGTTTTTTGGCGTTCCGTTTTAAAACGAGACCCGCAGCCCTGTTACAGAAATACTAAATAGAAACGGCCCTCCTAACCATCTTGTATTGAATTGTATTGTAACTGTAATGTCTTCCTTATATTGTAAAGAGCTGCGCAAACTGTTGGCGCAAAATTATAATCCTTTATAATAATGATAATGATAAACCCCAGAGATTATTACATCCCCCCATGCGGGTGAAACGCAGAATCCCAGTTGTAATATTATTCAACATGGTCGTGCGTCCCACCAGCCATATTGTAATTCCATTAGTGTTGCTGCTTCCCCAGCTGAAAGCCCCATGGTGAGAGAGTACTTTATAGTGCTGTTATATGGCTCCTTTTTTTAATGGCCTACCGCAGATTACTACTGTTTTACAGCACTAATTTACTACAGCAGTAATGGACCGTCCCGATTTATTGCAGAGGGAGGAGTGCTTGAGATTAGCGATCATGATAACATGAAGAAACCGATGTTCCAAAATTGAAGCAGTTAAACAACATACAGTTTTATGCGAGCCACCGGCCAAGTGAGACAAAAGGCCGCAAGGCACTTCCAGATAGCGTGGATCTATAGCGCCCTAACTTTATAAAAGTATGAATGTGCTGCCGGGATACATTTTTACCATATTAAACAAAACAAAAAAATCAATTAACGGGAAGCTTCATCCATTTGCTGGAGGAGAGGGAGTTGGCGGCGTCGCTTTTAAATAACGATTCGGTTGTTTACATCCAGCAATTAGTGGATTGCCGACAAGTGGGAAGAAGGAAAGGACAAGGGGGAAAAGAGCTGACTTAAAGAAGAACTCCGGGAATTTAGAAGACTTACCCTTGCAGTGGGGCTACCTCTGCATTGCAAGGGTTAAAACAGAACGCTTGACAAATAAAATCTTAACCCTTGCAGTGGGCCTCCCCCTGCACTGCAAGGGGTAAGTGCTCGTCTTGCCTAGGTAGCCCAGTTCACCAGAGTCCACCAGAGCCCATGTAAAACTATGAGTGACACACTCCCCCAGTACCAGTGCCCGCTGAACACAATCAGGCAGAGGCTCCGGCAGCTCTCTAATCAGGCATATTAGGTGGCCGCACGAGATGCAAACGGCAACCTAATTAGAGAGACGCCTCTGCTGCTTCCTGTCCGACCGACTGATAGCACCAGACCCATGATGCTCTTAATACGGCCCTGGCTCCCAGTGCTGCCTGGAGTATATCTGCTTAGCTCCATATTCAACGTGACGCCGCCCCTGTAACGGGGAAACAAAATAACATTCAGCCTGTGTCTGAAATATGATAAAACAATTTGCACTGCAGATTGTTGTAATTAAACAATTCCCATGTAGGCCGGCGCTTATGCGTCAGCACAACTGCAGTAGCTGATGGAGATGGCAGAGATGGGGATTTTATGAGATTCTTCTGAGCCAACAAGGTGAAACCTGAGTATTAGCGATGTAATTATTATTTGTTTGCAAGAATCCAATATTTTCTTTCCCGCAGCAGAGTCCCCAGAGAGGGTTTAAAGGACAGGGCACGGAGTTGCGGGGATGCGTGTGGATGGCTGTCATTTTGCAGCTGTGTTTTCTATCAGCACCTGCACTTTCCAATACATTAGATGGCAACTTAGGCCCGGTTCATGCCAGCCTTAGTTTTTAAATGCCAATCTGAAGAGCACTGTGTACAGCAAGCATTTGGGAAGCTCTTTAAAGGCTTTAAGAAAGCTGTTCAAACCTGGCTGAAAGCTTTCAAAGTGGATCTGTGCTTTGTCTATGAAGGGCAAAGTAACAGGGTTTTATGGCCATGTTACTGCTCCGTTGGTGGGTGGGGGATCCAGTGCTTCTAATTTTCCTTTAGAGGACCTCACCAGCCTTTAGCTAGGGGTATATATAGGGGTGGAGTTCAGGGAATCAAGGCCGAGAAGCAGGGTAGTGAAAGCAAGGTAAAGTCCACCTGGGCCCTTGTGGGAGAGCTAGGAGCCTCAGCAAAGAAAATGTAGTTGCTTGGGTCACCCCTTAGGGGGAATGCCTGTTGTTCTTCCCCAAGTAGATCCCGCCAGTTCTTCTGGAGAACTCTGTTTAAAGAGCACCCTGCAGTGGCCATGAGAACCAAATGTGGCTCGCCCTTTAAGATGGAACCATTTTAAATTTAGATCAGACTGTCTTGTTGCCATACCTCATATAGTAAAGAGGGGTTAAAAACGAAGGGGGATTAAGTCTCAGTATTTTTGTGGATTGAAGAGCGGCCTTTATCTGGGGAAGTAAAGACTTGATAACTGGCTTGGTCAGGAGATGGGTGGTGGCCTGGTGAAGGTAGGTTGGCCTGGCAGTGTTGATGGGTTTCCCATCTGAACCATGCACCTTGTAGCCCGTGGCCCTAGTCTGACAGACCAAGCTTGCAACCATGGACTATAGGGCCCCTTGCAACAAAGCTTCGACAAAGTGTGCATGCCTTCTGGCATGGCCAGAACGATGGAAGTGGGTTTCCAACTGCCTGTCATTGGAATTGCCTTCACAACCCGCTGCAAAGGGACACTATGGGGTCAATTGTAGTTGTCCACAGACACATATACGTTCCTTTCTTCTACTCCCCCATCTTTACATTCAGTCACTGGGAGAGAAAGGACCATGCAAGTTACATGTCATCAGAATTTTGGCTTACAAAGTGCTACCCCCAATGGCTCTGATTGGCCCAGCGCTATGACATGACATGTGTCCCTTTCTTCTCCATACCCAGAAGTACCGGGATTACCGGTACTTCTTATAACTTATGATGCTGAACAGAGCTGTGGTCCTGCCTGTAACAACACTTCCTATTTCAGGCTGATAATGCTAATAAACTGTCTTGCAATCATCAGCAGCATTGTCAGCCTGCCTACAATGCTCCCTCAAATGCACCTGTGCCCAGAGTTTGGGCATTAAAGTATTTATACATTAAAGCATTTATACATTCCTAACAAGCAGTAAAACAAGCCCTCCCTAACTCCTCTAGTCACATTGTGAAGGAATGTCTTACAGGCTTATGTATAAAACTGGATGCCGTTTGCACAGTACTAGTGCCCCTAGATGGCGCTGAAGAGTATGGGAATTTCCTATACTACTCAGCGCCATCTCAGGGCGCTAGTGCATGGAAACAGCATCTGCCTGATATTTAAAGTAACCCGTCAGTGTTGTCAGCATACAACAGGAAGTGCTGTGCCAAGTTCTCCAGGTAGGAAACTTTGCAATAGAATCACAAAAAAATGATACGGTGAAGCAAACTTTATACAGGAAAACATGATGCCAAACATACCGAAAAATAGATTTAGGGTTACATACACTTTAAATATTCTTTCCTTTACATTTTGAATCTAAGAATTATAATTGGAAGCTGGCTGGTTGCTACAGGTAAAAAAAAGATCACACTCTCTTAGATCACTCTTATATATGAGTCTCAAAGCCCCTCGCTGCCTCCTTATTGCACTGTATAGCAGCAGGAGGAGAATTATTAATTGCCTGATTTTCTATGCTCTCTTAAAGCTGTCAGGGCAGACAGAGATCCAGCACGGTAGTCACACGGCATTACAATGCAGCCACTGAGCACTAATGTCATGTGAGCCTCGTCTTCATTTCATTAGGCAATAGAGAATTCTCTGTCCAATATTTAAAGGATAACTAGACCCAAGAACAAAAATGTAATATATTGCAGCTTACCAGTTTCATTCATTCATTTTAATTTCTCAGGCTAAGAGCACTTTCAGGAAGTACAAAAAATAGCTGTTGATCGGGTTGAACACTACAGCTTTTAAGTGGATTAAGAGCCATGGTTCCAGAGGTCTCAGCAGCAATTAAACTCCTGCCCAAGGGTTGGGTTTTTTTCTGATCCCCTGCTCTGGGGTTGGGCTTTTTCTGGTCCACTGTTGAGGGGTTAAGCTTTATCTGGTCTCCTGCTCAGGGGTTGGGCTTTTTCTGGTCCGCTGTTGAGGGGTTAAGCTTTATCTGGTCTCCTGCTAAGAGTTGGGCTTTTTCTGGTCCGCTGTTGAGGGGTTAAGCTTTATCTGGTCTCCTGCTCAGGGGTTGGGCTTTTTCTGGTTCCCTGTTTAGGAGTTGGGCTTTTACTGATCCCCTGCTCAGTGGGTGGGCTTTTACTGATCCCCGGCTCAGGTTCCAGAGGTCTCAGCCGCAACTAAACTACCTGCCCAAGGGTTGGGTTTTTTCTGATCCCCTGCTCTGGGGTTGGGCTTTTTCTGGTCCACTGTTGAGGGGTTAAGCTTTATCTGGTCTCCTGCTCAGGGGTTGGGCTTTTTCTGGTCCGCTGTTGAGGGGTTAAGCTTTATCTGGTCTCCTGCTAAGAGTTGGGCTTTTTCTGGTCCGCTGTTGAGGGGTTAAGCTTTATCTGGTCTCCTGCTCAGGGGTTGGGCTTTTTCTGGTTCCCTGTTTAGGAGTTGGTCTTTCTCTGATCTCCTGCTCAGGGGTTGGGCTTTTACTGATCCCCTGCTCAGGGATTGGGGTTTTTCTGGTTCCCTGGTGAGGGGTTGGGATTTTACTGATGCCCTGCTCAGGGGTTGGGCTTTTACTGGTCCCCTGCTCAGGAGTTGGGATTTTTTCTGGTTGCTGTTATGTTCAAATTGTACTACCTACATTATGAGTTCAAATTACAAGCATATGGACTCGGAGAGGTGCTTGAAAAACATTCTGCACGGCAGACAGGGAAGCTTCTGATGGCAGCTCTATTCCTCCCCTGCATTGGGTCCTTGAAAAGCGTTGGTCATCAATTTTAGCTTGTATATTTCTCTTTTTACAGGTCACCATTAATATGTCTAAAATTAGAACGATCTGTTTTGTAATTTATAAACCAATCAGATAGATCGATGAGAAAGATATTAAACCTAGATGGTTGCTATAGGGCAATACAGACAGTTCTTATTTCAGACAAGTTGATAAATCACACTCAAGAGGGCTTGTTATTAGCAGAGTCCAACCAGCTTGGATAGAGGGCAGCTGTGATTCATTGGCTTATTCAGGATACATTAATACGTGTTTTATTCAATGTCCATTTGGCTTCGCCTGAGACACCTAAAATTAATTGGTACCCTTTACTAAATGGCACGCACGTAACAGAATCTCGCTGTACAAAGAGCTTGTAAAAGGCAGCAAGAGTGGCTTCGTCTGTTGACAAATATGGCCCATTTTTTAAAGAGCCGAGTTGCCAAGAAAAGAATACTTATCACAAGGCAGTTTACTAATTTGTGAAACTCCTGGCAGATGGGTGAATAAACAGTTGAAATACATATATATTTATGTCATTTGTTTTAAAATGATGTTCAGCCAGTTTTGTGATTTTTCACACCTCCTACCAGAGTACAGCCCTCAGGAAAAACATTACCTTCAGGTTCAGCTATTTCCTTCACCTCCCTGCTAATTGGACAAAGGTGATCATCCTGATTCATTGACCAGTGAGTAGAACGGGTGACACAGAACCTGCATTGCTGTTCCAAAACCTAAATGTGTCACCTGCCTGTCTCAGTGTAAGGCTAGGTTCACATATCGGCGATCATGCACGATTGCACACAGCGAATGCCACGCGGCCCCATTGATTTCATCCGGCAATCGCTATAATAAAGTACATGTACCTTTTTTTGTGACACGCACCATGTGTTTTTTGCACGTGCGGTATCGCGGCAGAAAACCACGCGATCTGCCTGGCTCGACTGGGGTACCGTTAGAAAATAATGGCACTGTCAGGGTGATCGGCGGTGGCGTGCGATTCCGTGAACGAAACCGCATGGTCACGGATCACCCTAGTGTGAACCTAGTCCAAACCACAAGATTGACAGAAGAGAACTCTCTCAAGATCTTCATAGTTTTACATGCTTACTGGTCCTTATCAGGGCAGGGCTGAGGAGTAGGCAGAAGTTCACAGCTCACCGGGCGGGAGGGTGCACTTTGGGTGTTAAAGGGTATTCTCTCAGCACTGGTCTTTAATGGTGGTAACAAATATAGAGATTTGTAGATCAGCCACTACAGGCAGGGTAGACGAGCTAGTACAATGATTCTACTTCTGTGGTTAAAATGAGACTAAACTCAGGAGTTAAATCTTAAAAATGCATTCAAGTACCTTAACTTTTAAGAAAAATGTGTCTTATTTGTGCATCATTCAGTTGTAGATCTTCAAATCATCTCTGAATTCATACTGACACTGTCCTTCCTTCTGGAGGGTGACTACTTTTGTTCCCCATGGTCCCTGTGTGTGTTGTCAAGTAGTCACCGCTCCAAGCTTGCTCCCATGATGGACTACAATCCCAATACAAATGAGTAAACTAAACGTGAGATTGTAGTTCATCACGAGAGTCAGCTTGGAGCGGTGGCTACTTTATAACACACACAGGGACCATATGGAACAAAAGTAGCCACCCTCCAGAAGGAAGAACTGCGTCAGCACCAATTCAGAGATGATTTGAAGATCTACAGCAGTGGTGGAACAATTGCCATAGCGACTCAGGCGGCCCACAGCACAGGGGGGCCCGGCCAGGACATCCCCCTGATGCCGTGCTTGTTGCCTGGGTCGTGATGGCATCTCATGCTCTTGGCTGTCACTGGCACCTGTGAGGAGGAAGGTGCTGCTGCACACATCACTGACAACCCGTCAGTGATGTGTACAGCAGCGCGTTCCTTCTCACAGCCGCTGCTGAGTCAGTGACAGCCAGCAGCAGCTGCGGAGAAGGAGGCAGGACCCGGTGTTGGCAGGGAAGGAGGAGGAAGGGCCCAGTAATGGAGGAGGCGGGGCCCATCAGCGACCGTGGAGGAGGAGGCGGAGCGTGGATCGGGGCTTACAGGTAAGAGGGTTTGACCAGCCCACCTGAGACCCTGCAGAGCCCGCCATAGAGAGTCTATGGTGGGCTCTGCAGGGTCACTCACAGGTGGGCTGTTTGGGTTATCAGGTGGTCGTAACTGGAAATCACAGGGCCCCATACAAAATTTTGCTATGGGGCCCTGTGTTTTCTAGTTACGCCCCTGAACTACAGCCAAATGATACACAAATAAGATACATTTTTGTTAATAGTTAAGGTACTTGAATGCATTTTTAAGATTAACCTCCTAAGTTTAGTGTCACTTTAACAGCCTTTGGATACAATATCAACCGCACTGGAAGTCTATTCTTTTCAGTGGGTTAGTTGACTTATAGACTTGCATCATATGAAGGTGCACTTTGGGTGTTAAAAGGCCTTGTCTCAGCACTGGTCTTTTTGTTAAAAAATATAGAGATTTGTAGATCAGCCACTACAGGCAGAGTAGATAAGCTAGTACTGCACAATGATTCTTCTTCTGTGGTAGACAGCCTTTGAGATACAATATCAGCCGTACTGGAAGTATATTCTTTTCACTTACAGAACTGCATCATGAGCAGGAGCAGAGGTGTACATCCATTGTGTAGAGTTGAAAAGCAGGAAGCTGAACCTCAGTATGTTAAGACCAAATGTGGCTGCCACTATGTCCATACATAATTACAATTTATACACAAAAACAAGTTTTTTTTACACATTAGCACACACATGTAGGCTATGTAAAGTGATTTGATTTCTTTTGCATGTATACTTCATGGGCAAAGGACACTTGACTATCACACTTACACTATATGGGCAAAAGAATGTGGACACCCCTTTTTTTATTGAGTTTAGGTGTTTCCAGTGTAGGGTACTGGTAATGCTACAGCGTACAAAGACATTTTAGGCAATTGTGCACTTCTAACCTTGTGGTAGCAGTTTGGAGAAGGCCCTGTTCCATTACAGCATGACCATGCCCCCCGTGTACAAAGACAGCTCCATAAAGACCTGGTTTGATGAGTTTGGAATGGGAGAACTTGAGTTGCCTGCACAGAGGCCTGACCTCTACCCTGCTGAACACCTTTGGGATAAATTGTAGCTCCAAATCAGGTCTTCTCATCCAAGATCAGTGCCTGACTTCACAAATGCTCTGTTGGTTTATTGGGCCCAAAGTTCTACAGACACACTCAAAAATCTTGTTGAAAGCCTTCTCAGAAGAGTGGAGGCTGTTGTGGTTGCAAAAGGGGGGGGGGGGCAACTCCATATCACCTTTGGGGATGAGTTGGAACGCCAAGTCAGGTCTTCTCGTCCAACATCAGTACCTGAGCTCACAAAAGCTCTTTTTGCTTAATGGACACAAAATTTGTACAGATACAAAATCTTTTTGAAAGCCCTACCAGAAAAGTGGAGGCTGTTTTAGTGGGATGTCCAACAAGCTCATACAGGTTTGATGGTCGGGCGACCACAAACTATTGCCATTTATAGTGTATATCTATATCTATCCACCTGACATATTTTTCCGGCCTTGTTGGTGAAATGAATGTTGGCGTCAATGTTTTTAATTGTAAAAAGCTGCTGTTTTCTCCAGAAAAAGTAGCAACCTTAATTGTATTTAAATTGTTATTGAAAAAAACTATACATTTCCTGTCCTTAATGTACTGAGTGATGCTCAAAGGCAAATGGCAAATATAATTATCACATTGTTAGATTATGTGCATACTTATGTGTCATTAGTAAGCATGGAAACCCATTGATCTACGTACATTTTCCCTGGTAAATTTGCATACTTTTTCTATGTGCGTGTCCTGTTCAATTTATTTACATATGTTTCAAATTAGATGCCATTGTTTGACTCCAAACATGCATATTAAAGTATAAGCTTACTTTTCAAATGAGAATAATGAGTTAGATGGAGCTTATGGTGGAGACAACTACTAATCTCTATGGCTGGATCCATAACATACCCATCTCAAAAAGATGACAGAGGATTTGAAGACCAACGACATGTTTGACCACCTCCCATCCCTCTTCCATGAAGTCCCCCTTGCACTTATTGTTAGACCTTACATTCTGTAGTCTTCTGACTGATGCGGCGGTGTCCCTCTTCTTCTCCTCTAACAACCAATGGTCCTTGCTCCTGGACTCCTTGAGTGCTAGACTTTCCAGCTAAGGTTGGTGTGATGACATGACCCCCATGATAACCTAGGCTCATAGGGGATGGATCTGATGCTGGATGGTAACACAGAAAATCTCTACAGCACCAGAAATGAGGAGAGTATTGCAGTGGGAGGAATTTTCTTTCTAGTTTTTTTTATGAAAAAGTGCAGTCGGGCTTTAAACACAACCTGGGCTTGGCCAAGGTGTAGCAGTAAATACTCCAAATTACCTGCATCTGAATTTTATACTTCTACTTTTAATTTAAATTGTATCTCTAGCCAAAATATTTTTTATAGTTGTGGATAGAATAGGGAATGGGGAATGGAAAAAACATATCAAGGTTTTTTTTTTCCTGTCTGGGTCCTGTTGGGGAGACTTCCCTTCATTTCAGAGGTATTCCAGGATCTCACGAAAAGGCTGAGTGAGGTCACTGGTGCCTAGGCGAGTGGGCAGAGAGCCGGAGTCTAAGTCTAAGGACTGATAATGTATGTTTACAATACACCAGGCCCCTGAGTGGAAATAAGTCTTCTTTTTTCCCATTCCCATCCCGGACTCTACCATGAGCTTGCCCTGACAGTCATATAGCCCAATCCCAATCACCAGTGGCCGAGAAGTTAAAGGAGAAAACGACAAAGAATAAAAATAATAAATCTTTTTTTTGTGGTAGGGACAGGGCAGGTGCTGCCACTAGGCACTTTTTTGTGGTAGGCATTGCTGCCTAGGGTGCAGCCTCGATCACTCATCCCCCCCCCCATGGCACCCCCGTCTTTTTAAAATTGCAAAAGCCAATAGCAGGCTGGCTATTGCACCCACCCACTGAGCAGAGGAGCGGAACTGAGAGGCAACTTTCTCTCTCAGGTCCGCTCCTCTGCTCAGAGGGTGGGGTTTCAAAAGCCTAGTTAAAGGAGAAAACGACAAAGAATAAAAATAATAAATCTTTTTTTTGTGGTAGGGACAGGGCAGGTGCTGCCACTAGGCACTTTTTTGTGGTAGGCATTGCTGCCTAGGGTGCAGCCTCGATCACTCATCCCCCCCCCCATGGCACCCCCGTCTTTTTAAAATTGCAAAAGCCAATAGCAGGCTGGCTATTGCACCCACCCACTGAGCAGAGGAGCGGAACTGAGAGGCAACTTTCTCTCTCAGGTCCGCTCCTCTGCTCAGAGGGTGGGGTTTCAAAAGCCAGTCTGCTATTGGCTATTTCAAATAAAATTACATCCACCTGCTCCCTGCAGAAGCTAGCAGACAGGAGAATAGGGCCAACTGCGGGGGGGATTGGTGGTTGCACCACAGGAGGGGGGCTGGGGTGTGCAAGTAGCTGGTCTTGTTTGGGGCGCAAAATAGTCTAGCACCGGCCCTGGGTAAGGAGATCTAATACATGGAATCTTTATAATAATGGCACCTGTCAGCTTTTGTTTAGTGATACCTTGAAGTGCTGTAGCAATACTAGACTTGGCTGAAATTTGTACTTTAAAGAGCATCTCTTGCCAAAACTTTTTGAATCTTTGAATTAGGCAGGGGGATGGGTAAAATGTGTCAAGTTTTTTTTTTTTTGTCTGCCTGACTCTAGTTTGGGATATTTCCTTTCACTTCCCATCCCTAGGATGCAAAGCTGAGGATCCCAATGCCTGTCGGGTAGAAGTGCATTCACGCGACATCTAAGGTGTGAGGTCACTGGTGCCAAGGTATGATGGCCGAAAGCCTAAGTCTAAGGTAAGTATCTTATTCCTTTTTACTGCCGATTGTTATTTTGCTTGTTTGATTTTTTCTAGTGATTTTAGATGGGAGAGGGGGCCACTAAATTTTGTATTTTGATGCATTGGTCCACTTTAACTGGTTGCATGCTTGACCAAGGTCAGTAACTTACTCAGTAGCGAAATCAGGATCAGGATGGCAAGCCTGAACTCTGCACCTCTAAAAACAGCAATGGCAGCCCCCATATTTCTACATTTACAAGTTCCCTTTAAGCAATAGAAATTTACACCTAAGAAATGCGATCCGCACCTTAAAAGGAATCTAATTTCCTTCATCCGACTTACTTACCAGATAAGCCTCACAGCTGATTATATGCATAGGAAGTAAATGCCAGCACTGTGGAATAAGTAGGTGCCTTCAGGCCAGAGGAGGTATATTTTTTCTTTACGTGCTATTTCTATCCAATTACACAGTGAATTGGTTTAGATACTGGACTGATAATGTGTGTTTACAATACAGCAAGTCCCTGGGATGATATTTTACTTCTTTCTCCATTTCAGTCCTGCACTGGACCCTACTCTGAGCTTTCCCAACAGAGCCATATCGCCCAATCCCAGGTACCGGCGGCCGAGAATAAAAAGGGAAAGCGGCGAAGAAGGAAAAATAAAAAATAATAGTTTATCGTGGCACGGAAATAAGACACATAATACGTGGGATCTTCATAATAATGGCGCCTGTGAGCTGTTGTTTATAGCCATACCTTAGGGTGCTGTAGCAAGATTAGGCTTGGCTGCATGCAAGGAAGCAATTTGCTAAAGTGGATCTTGAGCACATTGACTGAAGGTGGGAATTCTAGAGATTCTTACAAGGGCACCTTTTCTGAGATTGCCTACCTGTGAAATATTTGCAACACATTCTTGCTCTTCTTATATCTTATTACCTTATCTTTTCCCCCTTTTTGTCGTTCTTCCCTGCCCTGTCATTTTGTCCAGGGCCATCCCTTTAATGAGGCAGCCTCATTACAGGGATGTAATCCCTGCAGGAGAACCTGCCACCTCCTTTCTGTCCAGAGTGTCCCAGGTTTCTAAGAACTGGATGGGGAGATGTGTAAGGGCCATACACATCTCTCCACCCAGCTCTTACAACCTGGGATGCCTTGGCCGGCGTCCCACTCAGCTCCTGACATCCAGTGATTTGTTGTCAGAAGCTGAGCGGAATGCTCTGGCTGGCATCTCGCTTAGTTCCTGGCAACCAGTGATGTCAATGAGCTGGGCGGGACCCCAACCAAAGCTGGGTGGTGCACTCTGGCCAAAGCTGGGCAGTGCACAACTAGGACCCCATCAACCCCCCAGATTCTGACCACCAGCACCCCCCAGTCCCCCTGCCTCAGGCGGCGATTATGCTAGGGACACCCCTGATTTTGGCCCAACCTATGCCGTCAAATTGTACTGGTCCCATTTGTGGGCTGTATGCTGCTATGGCCTAGGTCACATTTGCAATCCTGTCGCTGCCAGAAATTAACCCGGGACAAGTTTGGTAAGAGAGCAATGAGAACTCAGCCAAATTAGGATGCTTAAAAGCAGGTAACTATTCTCTTTCGAGATCCTGTTGCCAACGAGTTGCCTCAAGCGACAGCGTCACTAGGCTGACATGTCACAGTAAATTGATTGCACCTACCTGTCTTGCACAGTGTGCTATGGCTAACTCAAGACAGAAGCTTGTATAAGACAGCCCGTAGAGATATTTTTTTATTCTATCATGCCCTGCCCATAATATCTCTGAATCCCAAAAATTAGTACAAAATGTTAAGTCCTTTAAAATTAAAATATATATAAACCCAGGAGCAAAAATGTTATAAATTGCAGCTTACCAGTCATTAGATTGGATGTGGTGACTGCAGAAGTCTCACTCATTTTCACCTGGAGATCCTGCAAGTAACAGAGGGGCAACGTTATCACCCTAGGACAGATAGTATTTTAAGACTACAGAACACCTTCTCTTCTTCTCCATAACATAGGGGAGGAGTTCTGTACTTCTCAATGATAGCTGGGGAACACTGCTAAATGGTAACAGTCAACACAGGCAGGGAGCACAGCAAGTTATATGTTAGATAATGTGAAAAGATGTAATAATAAATCATGTTTACGAACACTCACCTTTCACTATGTCCACCAATCACTGCAGCACTATGGCACACCGTGCATGGAACACTTTCTTTAGTCCACAGACACCTGTCCCTATCATAAAAGGGCTGGCTCATTGTGTCTGCTCCCCAGGCCAAAGGCTCTCAGTGCTCTCCTGCCAAGAATACATGACAAGAGTATTTTAGAGGGAGCCTGCCAATACTACCCCTTGGCCATATATACCCTTACCACTTTTTATTCCCCTAGAAGAAACTCAGACCACACCAGCATGGAATCTATTGGCCATAACCAGCCCTTTATTACAAAATCCAGTAAAAAACAATAACAATAAACAACAAAAAGATGGGTTAAAGGTCCTTGAAGGCATCAGAAAAAACATCCAACCGGGGCATTATATCTGCAGAGCCAATTCTGTTACTTCGTTGGCCCCCAGTCGCACTACACTGCCTCGGAGTTGATCAGAGAATGACCATTGATACAATGATCCTGGGTCTCAACAAATGGACCACACTAAAATAGGACACCATATCTTAGAGGGGTCCCCACCCACTTTTGCACAAATGAACGCCTTCAAAAACTCTTAAACTGCAAACTAGCTGCCAGGACTGTCTAAAACAATGAATAGATTGTAAGCATGAATAAATAAATAAATTCGGGGTGAATGAGGGTTAAGCTGTTCATACGCGGATCAACTTGAGAAGGCCACCGGCCTTGTGCTACCCACAGACCATTTCAGAAGACCCCTCCTTACTGAGACCCCATTCACCAGTCAAGTAAATGGACCTTTTATGTTTTTGTACCTTTAAACCTCTAGCACCCCTTCAACCTGTCATGTGGCTACTTTGCTATGTCCTTGTCTTATTTGATTCGGGCCCAAATGTGAGTGGAAAGCTCTCTCTTCTACAGTTGTCACCTTTAAAGATGTCTCCATTGGAAGATTTCTTCCTGTTATGGGAACAACTGAAACATTTTGGATTTCCTATCACTTTCTGTTAATGGTCACCAAGACAAATTTAAAAGGTGAATCTCCCCTATAGGGGACACAATCACAGCAATAAAACCTAACAGAGGTTCTATCCCTTCCCTACTTTATCAAATACTAAAAAAAAAAAAAAAAGGTTTGGCTGTAGATATACATAAAGGGCAGCGAGGATGACATACAGACGGTATGTTGGAAGAGAAAAGGTAAAAACGCAGCTATGGAAAAAACGCTAAACTGAAGAGTTGAATGCAGGAAAGGGAGGTGATGTATTAGACACAAATGAAGGACGACAGCGCTAATATGGAAGCAAAAGGTTTCTGGTTGGGAAATACAAAGCGCGTTAACAATCGCTGAAAACTCAATCTGTTCCTCCCGATGTGGGCGACGTGCCGGTCTGATTTATTTACCTGCAAATAAGAATTCTGTGTTGCCGGGAATGTGCAGGAGTAGACCCATGTCACCTATTAGAGACGTGGTTTGTAGGGATTTAATTGAAAATACAAACAAACTGGCTCACTGCATGACTAGGTCTTGTTTACCAGCCAGCAATAGAACACCTTTGCTCCACCGGAGGTAGAGATGAAGTAACTACAGGGTCTGTCTCAGAGCCCCGGAGGCGATCTGCTTTTCATAGCTGCTCCTGTGTCTCTAGCCAACAGGGCAGGCGGAGGTTAAGGTACTTTAGGTCTAGG
>NW_017306441.1:798166-805897 GCF_000935625.1 Nanorana parkeri | reverse complement strand
GGGCAAACAAAGGATAGATAAATGTAAAACTTTATCCTTTAGAATTTGAACTCCACACAGATATAAAGGCCGCCCTCTCATCCACTTATGTATTCTCTAAAAACATTATTTAAATGTATAAGTAGCTTAATCTGTCTTAATATTAGCTTCCTGAAATCTACTGCATAGCAAATCTATGACTGGGAGATGGAGTGGCATCCTGTGAGGTAAACGGGCTCTATGGCATTGCTTAGTTTGGTGATGCTTTTCCATTTTCCAGTGAGAAGGCTTAGGGTTGGGTCTGTGACCAAGCTGTAATCCTTAACTGCAGTAGACAAAAGTGAGGTCGCCAACCTGGCAGTTTTGTCTCATAGTGTTCAGAAGCTTGGCTGAATAGATCGTTATAACATTTGGCAGCGTATAAATCATTCGGAAGTACCAGTGTTTCTCTTCCCTCCCGGTATCGAATGGCATGGTGGCTCAAGCAAATAGAAGGTGAATATAGGTAGCTACAGAGGACAGCAGTTAAGTATACCTGTTGCTTTGCATGAGCAAGGTTCATGTGACAGTATATCTAAAGGCAGATCTTTTTTCCTTTTGGATGAAGTAGGGAATGGTTAAAGCCCCTGCCAGCGTTATTTTGGTCACCAGGACTGAAAATTGGGCAGAATCCAAAATTTTGATTTGTCACCAAAGCAAAAGGTGAAGGGAAGATTTCCTCTCACCTTCTGTTCCAAATTTTGGATTACTTTACTTTCAGTCATGGTGACACTGGTCACCTGAATCTGTTCAAGTAGCATTTATAATTCATTACAGGATCACAGACAACATCCAACGTGTTTCCAGTGTCAACCATCCCCATTTTGTATGTGCTTAAGACAACATGCTGCCTCACTAACCCTGGAGATCTTTCATACATCACTGTCTGAATATCATATCCTGGTAATTCTGCTTCTTGGAGGACTTTAACCAAATGCAGTGTTTAAGCCCTGATGAAGGGACAGCGTGTTAAGCCCCCGAAATGCATTGACTTTTTTATGACTGTAAATCTTTATGAAAAGATATAAGGCAAATCTAGGGTACAGGCATACAAATCGATACTGTCACATACATAGAGTGAGACAGAATGGAGGAAGCGCTGCCCCTTGCGTTCCTTGTCCAGTATCCCTGCAAGTGGTGACGGGGGGCACAGGACACAGGCCAGCATTGGTGCCTGAACTGAACCTGACCAGATGCAGGATACAGAAGACAGAAGCCAAGTCAGGGTCAAGCCAATCGGACAATGGAAGTACCAATTCAGGAGCCAGAAGCGTGGTCAAGAGACGAGCCGGGGTCAGGAGCCAAAGGTCAGAGCGGGTATAGGCAGGAGGCAAGACAAGTCCGAAGGAAGACAGAGGTCGCAAAAGTATGAAGCAGGCAGGAGAATAATCAAAGCAAGCTGAGTCAGAAACTGGATACAAATCACAAGGGACTCAGGACAACAGGAACAGCTGAAGATCAATCAGCAGGGAGGAAGTCCAGCGTGCTTGTTTATATATGGTCCCCTTGATGTAATTTCCTGTATCAAACCTTGCTGGAAGGCGCACGTTTACCTTTCACCTTCAGCATAGATTTCTGGGCATGTGCAGAGATGCTTGCCAAGCCTTGTTTGTACTGAGCATGTGCAAGAACTTTAGAACGAACAGGACTTTTCTTACAGATACATAGACATAAGGTACAGAGAGGAACAAAAGGAGGCGCTGACTTTTTTATATGATCGTATGACGATTCCTTAAGGGTGCTTGGACTATTTCACTAATTGCTTCTGTTGTGTTACATTTTTAGTCACTTTCTGGCTATCCAGCCTTGAATGTTGTGAGCCAGTGAGCTTGTTGAATATGAATTATGATTTCTCAGTTTTACTTAATGAATAGTTTCCCAACATCTCTCGGATATGTCATTTTGGAGGAAATAAAAACTTATCAGGGGTTCTAACCAATAACTCAATGCAGTTCTAACCCAATAGTTTAAGGCTTTAGATGCGCTTTAAAGTTTAGGCTTTAGATGCGCTTTAAATTTGCTGTAACTACTGGGGAGCTCGGAGCTACCTTAGATCCAATATTGATGGAGACATGTTAGCCATCAAAATGTTAATGCGAGCCTGACTATGCTGTGAAAGCCTATTATGACCGAAACACATTTGTTTAACCACACCCACTTTTGAAAAGCCACGCCCCATTCCGTTTCTCATTAAACAAAAAGTTGCAGCAACCCTTGTCACTGGAAATCTTATCTAGACTACATTAACATGCCTGAAAAGAGGGAACTTTCTAACAAACGGCGTAAATCCCCGATATGATTGACAAATAATGAAACATAATACAATGACAGCTTGCATTTATCCGCAGAGTCAACACAGAGAGGAGAGAGAGAGAATCACAAACAATAGAACATGCTTAAAACAAGCAGGTGTCAGACCTCACATGTCAGCCCATTGTTTTACTGAAATGAAATTGTTTTGTAGTCTCTAGACAATGCAGGAATGTTGTAATTCTTGGAAGGGTGGATGTTGAAGTAATATTTAGCTTGGTTTAAAATAATGGATTCCGTGGCACAACAAGACTGAAAATGTCACATGTAATAAAATGTAGACATGTGCGATTCGTTTCGTTCCGAATCAAAATTCGTATGAATTCTATGAAATTCGGACATTCGGACACATTCGATTTTCTGAATCCCAATGCATCCAAATGTGCCCAAAACCAAATTTCCGTTTCCGATTTTCAGATCCCGTCCGAATTTTATTCAAAAACTAAACTGAATCGGACATGTGACTTTTCTGGCCAATCAGATGTGTTTTTCAATTTAATGCATCCCAATGGGTCTGAACACGAATTTTCATTACGTCAACATGCGAGCCATATACATTATATACAAATAATACTACAGCTGTGGCTCCCGGACCCGAATGGCATTCGGGATCCAAATTTCCAAATTGCATTCGGGAGCTCCTACATGCCATTCGGGTCTGGGAGCCTAAGCTTTAGTTATATATGTATATGGCTCCCTGACCAGAATGGCAATCGAAATTCAGATCGAAATGCCGTTCGGGTCTAGGAGCATCAGCTTTAGTAATAATATCTGTATATGGTTTTCTGTGGTATTCGCAACGAATATTCGTAAACTCATCCGAAAATGAAAATTCGGATTTAGTCCGAATCCGAAACCCGAACCGAATTGAATTTCGTATCCGAATCCCGAAAAACGAAATATCCAAACCGAATTTTTCCGCAGCTTACATGTCTAATAAAATGAATGGTGTTCAATGTTAAAGCTCAATTGTAGCTTCTTTTAAAAAAAAAAAAAAGCTTATCTGGGGGCAAAAATAGAGTTTTACATGGATGTTGCTAATAGTTTGCCTTTACATCCTTTTTCCCTGGATAAAAGCTTTTCCTCTCCATTTGCTGTGTATTCCTCTCTTAGAGTCACCGTTTAAGGTCTACACTGTATGTAAGAACATTGCTGTAGAATGAGATACAGAACTGTTCCTCTTGCTCGCAACTTGCCACCTGCCGACCGCAAGTTGGAAATTTAAAATATTCGAGTGCAGCATTTTATATTTACCTGATTGCAAAACAATTTTTAAACATGAACATATTCTAATGTTAGACGAATTAGGTTTAATATGCAAAATATAATATTATACAAAATATAGAAACCAATTGAAAAAAAAGTCACACACTCTATTTCATTGGACTGCCTTTATATTTGATTATGTGGCTTTGTTGCGATAAGCTTATGCAATGCAATGTGAAAATTAGGTCTCATGCTCCCTGACATTGTCATCTTGGCATATGCCTGTGCAATCAGAGAAGAAAAAAATCTATTGGTGGAAAAACCTGGTCATTCAGTATATTCAGGTAGTCAGCTGACCTCATTTTTTGGGGACATAACATTGCTGAATCTAGACCTTAACCAGCTGAAGCAAACCCAGATCATAACACTGCCCGAAATTCAGGTGGTGGCTTTTTTTTTTGTGGCCAGGCAATGTATTTCTAATAAATAATATAATATGAATATTTTATAATCATGTTATATTCATTATTTTATACAATTTAAAGTGACATTAAACTCATTTTTTTACATACAGTATATCTACTGCTAACAAGCTGTAGATATCTGCAAAAAAATAAAAAAGTTACCAAATAGGTAAAAACTTACCTCCACTGCTGTAAAATCCAGCTTCTTGAGCGCCCGTGCAGGAGGATGGTTGCGGGCGCATGCACAGTAAAGATGACCGGCAGAGAGAAAAGGAGAGACTCACTGTAAGCGAATGCACATGCCGGACAGACTCTGTGGGACAGGAAGAGACAGCAGTCTGCGCTGGATCAGAGACCAGTCCCAGCGGTGGAAGGACTGCTGAAAAGGACTGGAAAGAAGAAGATGATCGGATCAAGAGGCAGCACTTAAAGTGACATTAAACCCTCAGATTTTTTAACATAAAACAATACTGTAATGTGTGCCTTATTGTAATCCATGGTTGTCTCCCTTCTCTTTGCTGCTCTTCCTTTTAAATCTGTATCTCTTCTCATGCTGGGCAGGACTTCTGTTTTGCAGCAGACTGCCTTGTCTCTTGAATGGATACATGGTGTCTGTGTGAAGGTTTGCAACCTGAGCCAGCACTACAGGAAGAGGCACTCAGCTGCAAAGAGAAGTTCTCCCCAAGCATGAGAAGACATGAGGATTTAAAAGGAAGAGCAGCAAAGAGAAGGGAAACTACCATGGATTACAGTAAGGCGCACATTACAGTATTGGCTTATGTTAAAAAATCTGATAGTTTAATGTCACTTTAAGGTAAGTCCTTAAAGCAGCATTGGAGGGTGGAACTGTGACTTTAATGTCACTTTAATGTTTATATCAATTTATATTTTAATAGTAATTTAATATGATATACTGTACATAAAAAATATTAAAAATTATTTTAAAAACCCACAATACTGCCATTAAAAGCATAGTCCACCTTCGGATGGAAGTGTATGGATCTGTGAATGAATGAAGCGGCTGTGTGGGCGGTGCCACACTGAATTAAAATGTAAACTGAAGACAGCAGAGTGAATAACCCCACAATTAAGGTAAATTGGGGGTGGGGGCTGTAAAATGTGATCATATTTCTTGTTACGCCCTGAATATGGGTGTAGGTGAATGTAGTCTTAAGGGCTGGGTTACACTGCTGTGGTGCATTAATGCATGTGTGTTGATGTGTGCTGAGATAAGGCAGCCCTTTTATTCCCTTTCATTTGAATGGGCTGTCTACTGCACCAAATCGCACCCAAAAATGTGCATGTACTCTTTTTTTACAATGCATTGCGCCCCAATCCATGGCGGTGCATTATTGTGCAATGCGAAGAATGAATGCCACCACAGCACGCTGACATGCCCGTTTTTGCACGGTGCAGTAATGCGTGTTTCCGCATTGCAAATGTGTGCACTTAACCTTTAATTGCCTTCCTCCACAGTGCATTGTGATGTACAGTAAATAGGGCACCTTAATATTCTTTTCTGAATTCCCTCCTGTCCAATATTTTCTGTGCTGATGAGTGACGCCGTGTCAAGATTTACTGTGCAAATAAAAGAGCAGAGAAAACAATGTGCCTTTGCAGCGCATCTAATCAGCTGAAGAGATTAGCTAAACACTGTAAAACGTCCCCCAGGCCTCCGCTCACCATGGGGATGACAGCACGGAAAAGTCTATCTCTACCTGTTGCCATCACTTGAAATAAACATCCGTCATTTACATGGCAAACGTACAAAATGCATGGAGCCATGCAGGCGTCTGTGCTCTAAAGGGACAGTTTACAAGGGGAAAAAAAATTTGCTGCTATATTCAGCTTCCATACGGAGTCTGCAGCAGGTGTGTTGAAGCATCAGTTGGTATGATTGGGCCCCAAATTATCTCATTAAAGCAGTTTGAATGCAAAATAACGCTACTGCAAAGAATAGCATTTGATATAATTTGGCAGTGTATAAAGCATTCAGAAGGGGCGGGTATTTCTCTTCAGTCCAGGTATAGAAAGGCACAGCGGCTGAGGCAAATGGAAGATGAGTATATGCAGCTGCAGAGGGCATCGGTTTAGGTGACCTGTTGCTTTGCATGAGCAAGGTTCAAGTTAAAGTATATTTAAATTGGGATCCGATTATGTCATTATAGCTGTTTGAATGGAAAATAACATTATTGCAAAGAAAACAGCATTTAGAGCATTTGTGGACATAGGTTGTGCTTGGGTTGTGTTTATAGCCTTTGTGTGCATAGGTGAGCAGGGTTTAATTTAAAGTTTATCTAAACTCAAAACTTGTTTTTAGTTTTGGTTTGAGTGGGGAGGTGTTAGAACCCCTGTCTGTGTCCCAGATAAGGACATTAACCCTATCTATGAGCAGGACAGTGGCTCAGAGGTTAGCACTTCTGTCTTGCAGCATTGGGGTACCTGATTTGAATACCGGTCATGACACTAACTGCTTGGCGTTTGCATGTGCTTGCCTGGGTTTCCTCTGGGTGCTCTTCCCAAACTCCAAAGATATGCTGGTAGATTAAGTATGCATGTGAGATAGGGGCCTTAGATTGTAAGCTCATTGAGGGCAGGGAGTGACGTACATGTGCAGTATGCAGGGGCATCCTGAGGCCGGGTGTCACCTGGAGCAGGTACCCGGTGACACCCCGCTGTGACGTCATCGCACATACCTGCCGGCGGCCATACTGGTGATGGACGCCCGCAGAGAGAGGAGGGGACGTTCACCTGGTAGGATAAGGTATGCCGCTGGGTCCCCTCCTCTCTCCTGAAACTGTCGGGCTCTCAGTCCATGACCGAGTGCCCGACTTTGTACAGGGAGTGACACCGAAATGACTGTCAGTCCTATTGTTCTCTTATATTTATATTATAGTTAATTTTATTTTTATTTTTGTTATTTTATTTCTCCTTGGATTTCTTAAAAGATGTTAGATTAGGTTTTTATGTGCATATCGCATTAGAGGGGGGGGGGGGGGGGCTATATACCTACATATATACAGTCTCTCCCTGTTTTCGTTCAGCCTTCAATCTTTTTTAATCCCAGATGCTAATATAGGGTGGTTCTATTTCTATTTTAGAACACTTCTCGTTCTAATTTATTCCTAGGTTTAGCACCTTCGTTGTGAGCGTCTTTAAATAATATTTTATTGAACTGCATGAATCTTTTAAACCAACAAGAATCTAAAATCAAATAAATATATTTTTTCATATTATATACATCTGAGTCCTTTCCAAACACACTCCATCACAATAGAAATATTGTAAACAATTGCTAAACCTTTTATTTCCTGTTGAGTCCACACAACAGGAAATTAAGGGAAATATTCCCAATTGGACACAGATGGCAAAAAAGCTTGACATGGGTTTTAACTCTTCTCTACTTTTTGGCTTTAGTTATACTTTAAGGCAGTGCTTCTCAACCTGTGTAACCTCAGGACCCACATTTGTCCTTGGTCATTAAGTTGCGACCCAAGTCACACTGCAAAGGAACACACGGTGCATGTTCCGGTGCGGGCAATTAAACTGTGGGCGTTTGGGGTGCCATTCAAATGAATGGCAATGCAACAAACCTCCCACACCAGAACGCGTAGTAGGTGCGATTGCAGGACTGTTCGATGAATGCTCTGTACTAGTGTGACCGGGCATTCCAAAACACCGACAGACACACAACCACAGACACAATCCCACACCCCCCCCCCCCCCCCCCCTT
>NW_017306441.1:761045-797908 GCF_000935625.1 Nanorana parkeri | reverse complement strand
CCACACATTTTTTTAAAGATCCCCCCAGTCTCCCTATTTTACGAGAACTGGAGTAGATCCTCAACCTGGGCTCCAGTGTGGGCTGCTGTGTTGTGACGGAGCTCCATCCATGTGTGCATTGCTTGTACAACTCCCTTACGTGCTCTGTAGAAATGCTGAGAGCCAAAATGTGACGTCACTTCGGTCCAGGCGAGGATGCTGTAAGCAATGCATGTATGGATGGAGCTCCCTTGCGGCCATAGCTCCAGCCCAACCCACCTCAAGCTGACACTGGGTGCCGAGCAGCATATGAATGGCTGCTTGGCGGAAGAACTGACAGTGGTGTGCTAGGGGTAGGCTGAGAAGCGCCTACCACTAGAAAAGTGGTAGACATGCGGCGACCCACTAAACACCAGTTAAGAAACCAGGCTTTAAGTAACCGCGTGCTGAGAGAAGTAGCTAGCATTTGCTGATATCCTTCTGGAAAAGCTAGTTGCCTGGTCGTTATACCAAGTACTCAGGTATACCTGAGTACCCAGCCACAGACACCTCAAAACTCCTCATCTGCACACTTTTTCCAGACCAATGACTTAGAAGGTAGAGAAGCAAGAGGACAGACAGCTAGCATTTTCAGAAGGTCAGCAATGGAAGCTTGACCATGAGTCTCTTTTATAAGCCTGCTATTAGGAACCTTGAGCTCACATATCCCTTAACTCAAGTACAATCCTTACCAGTATTCTCTGCGTATTATATTTCTCATATAATTTTTTCCACACAATTGCTTATGTTCTGAATAACCAAAAATACTTACTCAGATCTGTATTATTAAAGACTTATTATTCACTTAAAGTAGATGTAAATCCAATCACTAATAAATCCTGGATTTAAACTTTAATCTGTTACGGTGGATTTATTTTCACAAGTTGGAGAACACCTAAACCCTTCAGAAGCACACCTTGGGGGCCATGCACTGAGATATTTGATGCATATATTATGTCAGCGTTCTGTGAGGTCTGGTACATACAGCTAATACCTTTTCTGTGTTGAAAAATAAAAAGCTGCAGCCCCATTGGTTGCTAGGTACAGTATCTCAACCTTTCAATTTTTCCTCCATTTATACCCATATCCATTTCTGAGGCATGGTGAATCGTGTGTTCTAGGTAACATCACTGCATAACTGGTCTGTGAATGTTCTTATTTATCCAAGTCATAGAGCAACTTGTGATTAGTCACATGTACCTGGATCAGTTCTGTAATGTTGAAGACGTTTCATCACTCATCAAGTGGCTTCCTCAATTCTAATGAGTGTCAGAAATATAGCACAAAATATATAGCCACACGGATAACTCAGCCACCTTAATCCAGTCACCTTGGTGTCATGGTTGATTGTCCAAAAATATTACAGGAGGCGTAAAAGACTGTGAAACCACCTTGTTCTAGTTTACAATCTCCATGGCGACATTAAGTTTGGGGCATGTGTTAATTGGTTTAGTTATGTGGCTGAAGGTAACTGGGTTACCTGTGTGGCTATGAATTATTAGATATGTTCCTGACACTTATTAGAACAGTGGAAGCCACTTAGATGGGTAATAAAACATCTTCAACATTGTAGAGCAAGCCCAGTTGTATGTGAATAACTACAAGTAGCTACTGCACAGCAGATACCTTTTTTGTTTTTTTATATGGTAGCACGAACCCTAGCATTAGTGGTAGCACACATGCCTTTCAAATATTTATTTTTATTAGGATTTTTTGGGGTCATCAGCAACTACTTATCATGACAAGGGTAGAACATACAGTACTGTATTTACCCAGTAAACCTCTTGCAACCCTGCTATGCCACTTCCTCATAAGCTCCCTAAAATACCTTCCCCACAAACAAAAGACCACACACAAATAGAGTTAAATAGCAACCTTTTATTCCACAATACAAATATAAAATACCAGTACAAAACACAGTTTACCCCATCATACCTCTCTGCAGAACATTACGGTCACATGTCTATGAAGGCACCACCACCATCTCAAACTCTGTCTCTGCTGAACCAATTATCTACAATAGGCCCCAAGCCACAACACACGGCCTTGGGGACAACTCAAGAATTATTGTAGAGACCATCCCGAAACTTGAATCCTAGGTCACTCCCAGTTGACCACAATAATATCAAGGCCTCCATACCAATGACCGGTCTCCCGGTCATTGGTATCTCCCAAACATTCCAACCAGCACCAATGCTTTTTTACTTCACAGACTCCAAGCTGCTCACCGAAGCCCATAACTGCTATATAAGTAATCCCCTGTCAACATAGAGCAGGTGGGTGGGAAGTTCACTGGCCATATGCTGACTCCAATTGAAATGAGTACTATTTGCCCCTCCAGACCATATCTGAGACCCTTCCTAGACCACCTACCCTTGTCCAGTCAGGTGCGCCGTCTCCTAAAACATAAACAAAAACCTTTAACCCTTCAGCTCCCTGTTTCCCTTATCCACCCTGTAATGTAGGCCCTACGCCTACTCTTTTCTTTCATTTTACTTCGGGCCTATGTGTACTATTGGACCCTAATGTGCCAATAATATACACAAATGTCCTTCAGGGAAATAGCATTTTATACCTTCTCTGTTGAAACCAACTTCTGAACATGTGACCCTCCACTTTCTAGGCTACATGCAACCACTCACTTTCTAGCCTGATGGATATCCAATAGGAAACTAAATGGCTGGGATGGGAAATGTAGATCGGGCTAGGCAAACTCCGGCACTCCAGCTGTGGTGCAACTACAAATCCCATTAGGCATTGCAAGAATCTGACAGCCACAGGCATAACTCCTGGAGGCAGATGCATGGGATTTGTAGTTTCACCACAGTTGTTTCACCACAGCTGGAGGGCCAGAGTTTGCCTACTCCCTATCTAGATCTCATATGACCACTTCTATAATCTTCTGCATAGTGTAGGTGTTTGGCAAGCACAATATTGGCCAAGCATGTATTTGGAGAAGACATCCTCAACTAAGGAGAAGCATCATGTTGCAAGATTCTCCATGTTGCAAGATACTTTATGTATTAAACTGTTTAAAGGAAAAACTCCTTGCAACAGCCAATATGATTCTCCTTTTTTATTTTTCCCATTGCTGCATAGCGGAATGAAATAGAGACCTGATTGTTTGCTACATGCAAGTGGAATGATTCTGCTTCAGATAACTGCAGGCTTATTCAATAAAACACTTTATGCATGGCGCAGTGACCTGCATCATCTTATCAGAAATGATCTTTCATTGATCTGACTGCAGTGAACTACAATCTGGTTGCAATGTGTCACAGCTAGTGGTGTAACCAGGGTATGGCACATATGGCACATGCTCTGGGCGCCACCCCTCTCCCATACAAATCTCCCCACACGGGTCTCAACAACCAGGGACGCTCTGGCCAGCGTCCCACCCAGCCCCAGCCAGAGCATCCCAGGTTGATAGGAGCAGGGCTGGTAGAAGTATAAGGGCCATACACGTCTCCCCATCCAGCACTTAGCAACCATAGTGGCAAGTAGATATGTATGCAGATGGGATTCTGGCCAGGGTTGCTAAGAGCTGGGCAGGGAGATATGTATAGCCCATCTCCCTGTGCAGCTCTTAGCAACCTGGGACACCCTGGCCTGCATCCCACCCAGCCCCTGACAACCATTTAGTCACTGGTTGCCAGAAGCTGGGCAGGATGCCATGGGTGCAAATTGTTGTAGATACACCCCTGGTTACAGTTCTTTCTGCGTCATCGCTATTTTTCAGTGAAGAAACCTGTTACAGAAATGAAGCCCTCTGAGGCTTTTGATCACTGGTGACGCCAACACCTGTCTGTCTGTAGGGTCAGGCCCCAGCAATGGCATTGTCGGCTCATTTGTGCTTAAAATTGGCCAGTCACGTTTAGCTTAGTACTAGTTTAGATTAGTACTAATTTGTGTGTGGGTAGTAGAAGGAAATGAGCTGAGTCTGTGGAACGTAGCGATTGTCTGGCTGCTAGTGGGGGCTGTACTGAGGGAGAAACCGACAGATTTCGGTGAGAAACAGCCAGACACGTGGGAGGCGGGCGTTCTATATCATGCAGTGCAGTGTACAAGATGGAACGTTAACTCTCGCTTTCTGGAAGCTACTGCATGGCTGGGATTCAGGTTTAGTTGGGCACTATTATCCAGATAATGAAGACGTATAACACAAAATCTTGTTTTTGTAATAAAATACAGTTTTCACCTTTTTTTTTTCTTCATCTCAGTACTGATGATTTTCTTCATCCACTTCCTGTCCACATGCACTCGCTCCAGCATCGGCTGCACATCATTGCATTAGGCCATCTTCCTGATAGAGACAATGGTGGACCATGACTTCATAATATGTGTTGACATGGCCACTTGTAGTTTCTATCACAGGTGCCTCCATCGAGGCATATGTGACAGGGTGACAAAGTAGGAGTACAATGGGGAGATAGTCGTCACCCCCTTAACAGGAAGTTCTGCAAGAAGGCCCTTCATGGCAGGATCCTCAGGTATTATATTAATGAAAACTGATTATTTAAAAAGACTAAAAACTGTTATTAAATAGCATTACTTTGTTAAAGCTGAGCTCCGGGCGCAAAAGGTTTTAGTTAAATCTTGTGCTTTAGCAAATTTAATGTCATCCAGGTAGGGTATAGAGCTACTTTAATGACTAAATGTTCATATTTCCAGATTATTCCAAATAAGATTGGTACACACACTTTGGTACAACAGTATATTTGGACAGCTGTACGCTTGCTGCTTGGTGACTGCAGGTGTGAAATTTATGAGCCGCGTCCTATTAGCCTGTATGTTTACTACGTGATGTGTACACCGCACACAGGACTGAATTTCAACTGCTTGAAGAGTCCAAACCTTTCAGTGAGGTCAGTCTTTGGAAACTCATGAATACTAATCCTGTCTTCATGAAATCTTAGAAGTTAGACTTCTGGATAACCATATTCACCATACCACCTTAGCTATTGATCTGTCTGAAATAGGAAATGTCTTGAAGCTTAGTAGCAATGAGTACAAATTGAGGCAAGTCCTAAAATGTACTCTGAAAACATAAAATGTAGAAATACAGAATTTTTTAAATAGTGAAAGGCCCAGTTGCAAGCAAAAGGCCTTGTTCCAAGTGTAAGGCCAGTTTCCCCATAGGGTCAAGACTGGCAGTCACACTTTCAGAAAATCATGGTCTTCTCTTGGAGACCTTAAACTTGCTACTCATCAAATAGTCTATCAACACCAGCTCAGTCACTGGAAGGGAGCTCCTTCCCTCGAGACAAGTTTCCACAGTCCATGGGCTGGTTTCTTTTGATTCCCCTAATAAACACAACACAGGGACCCTAGGTTTCATGTCAACCAGGTAGAGCCCATGTTTGTGAGATCCAAACCCCATTTTTAAGTTTTCCTCAGACACAGGGCAGACACAAGGCATACCATCCCTTTCTGCCCAGACAAAGTCTACCTTGGTGCTAAAGGCTTTACTCTTTTCATTTCCCCAGCTCATAACAGATAGAAGTCCAATTGGGGTTAGTTGAAAGATTAAAGCTTTACTCCAAAAGAAGAATAAACATTATAATTATTCCAGTTTCAGCCAGAATTATTTCCAGCACGGTGGTACACCAAGGTCCATCTATTATTTAAAGGGAACTCCTGTGGTCATTTAGTCCCAAGGAAGTACACGCATGTAGCCTGTCTCTTTCAAAGTATTTGAAATGGAGGACATCTTGTCCCAATAGGGTACTCATAGAGCATTGTGCACTCCCAAAAAGTCGCAGATTTTAATGAGGAACCCTTCTCCACTCACTCCGCCTTTCAAACACTCCATTGAGGCTCCATCTACCTGCCTTTTTTATTGCCTGTCCTCATGGCCCAGAAATCGACAAACCTGTTGAAGGGCAAATAAAAGGGCAGGGCCTCCTATAAAAGGGCCCTACAATCATTTATAGTACATTTTAGGAACAGGAATTGTTTGGTTCCCAACCACACTGCAACTGCTCTTTTGTACTGTTGTGTGTGCAATGTCCGCTCATGGTGTCCTTTGCAGTGGTTGCCCCTATTGTGACTATCCATTGAGTTTTCCTAGCAAGGTACAATGACAATAGATTTGTAAGGCCTTCTTCCACATAGAATTCAGTTATTACCAGTTGAATCAGAGGCCCATGAAACTTACCATTTCATGAGGAAGCTGGAGCACCTGGAGATGCAAACAGAAGGACAACATACTAACTCAATGTAGATAGTAACTTGGAGGGAGTTCAGTGAAAGTCTAACCTCAATTAAACCAGAGTATGTCAATTTTTTTAGATGTATGTGTGACGCTGCTACAGTTTAGAAGACGTCCCAAGTTCTGTTTAGTCACTTAATGTACAGGTGTACATCTGGGTGCTCACTTGGAAATATAAGATCGAAGCAGCCCAAAGAAAGTAAGTTTCAAGAGCACTTACAGCCAAAAAAACAAACGTTTACCCGACCAACAACTGTGTCTCGTGCAACAGCACGCTTTTTCAAGGTGCTCGGATCCAAATGCCTTGAGAAAGCACGCTGTCATACCCTGACCTCAGGAAGCATTCCAGTTTTGGAGCAATAAAGCATCTGATTGGCTTTACAATGACTTATATGACTCCTCTGAAACAAGATAGCAGCTCAGAGGTCAGAGGGGATAGCTGCATTCAGAGACTCTCCAGTCACGCATGTCAAGGGCGACTAACTATAAATTGCATAGTGCTTTCTTTTGTGAACCCATGCTGACTATCGCTTATAATATTATTTTCTAGCGAAAACCCATCTATGTGGTCCTTTATCAAGTATCTTCCCAGCTATAGACGTTAAGCTTACAGGTCTGTAGTTACTTGGTAAAGATTTTGATTGCTTTTTAAATATAGACACCACATTGGCCTTGTACCAATCAATTTATTATTATTATTATTATGTAGTAGTATATTATGTAGATGGACGGTATCAACACTCAATACAGAAGATATAGCCTGGGTGCTCCACACGAAAGCAGTCATGTAGCAAAGATTCAGTTGGCACTCACAGGTCTTCCACAACAGTAAATTCATAAAAAATGGTGAAATAAACCCATTTATTTATAAATTTGTACTTGTGAAAGACTGGTGAGTCCCTACTGAATCTTTGCATATATATATACACACTGAGTGGCCAGTTTATTATGACCACTTGACGTTTGTAGGCAAATTAGCTATAACTAGCTATAATTTGGTGCTGAAGTTGCTAGAGGGCCAGACCATTATAAACAGGGAAGCAGGTTGGTTACCAGCCTTTGAACGTGGGATGATTGTTGGCTCGAGCCATGGAGCGAGTATCAGCAAAACAGCAGACTTCGTTAAATGATCAAGAGCAGCTGTTGTTAAAGTGTTTAAAGACTGGACTGTCAGCCGAAAATCTGGGTCTGAACGTGCGAATTGTGGCCGTCAGCGACTAGTCAATGTTAGGGCAGAACGGAGAGTGGCAAGACTAGTACAAGACAACAGAAGGGCAACAGTGCCGTGTCAGATTCCTCGCATCACCTTTCAACATCTCGTGGAGTCACGAGGCGGCTCAACTACGTAATCTCGTGGAGTCATCTCGTGGCCCAACGAAGTACTGATGGGGTGGTCATAATAATCTGGCCACTCAGTGTATATATATATATATATGTGTGTGTGTGTGTATATATATATATATGTCCAATCTAAGAAATCTTTGTTTGTATTGCTTGTTCAGACATACCTATACATATATAACTGTTTAAACAAATTAATGTTATCACCATGGAGGTTCTAATTCTCGGATAAAACTTTTTTACAATATGTGTGATTTTTCCTGATTAAGAACCAACAGTTAGAAATTTGTTTGTTCAGATAAGAAATGAGAAAAGAATTTCCAACTTGGGCCTTAGATTTTTCTCGTCACTGCAGTTGGAAACAATTATCAATTTGTCCCTAATAACTATTAGAAATTGGAATGAAAGTTTTGAAAACGGAATGTGTCGACCAAAATTTTACTGGTCTATGGCCAGCTAAATTTTAAAACAAAAACTGAAACCCAAAGTGCCCTGCAATAGAAGTGGGAAGTGGGCTCTTGGGAGTAGTTATGCAAATATAACAAAGCCCAGCAGGTTCCACCTATAGCTACCACATCACTTTTAGTGGTGGACTGACCCTTCAAGGCTGGCAATAGATGAGAAGTTATATCTTGGATTATCCCAAAGAGAAACGTATTTCCCAGGGCAAGCAGAGAAACATCTGTATGTTCTCTAATGTTCTATTATATTTACCTCTCTGGTGTCCTGTGTCTCTTTCCTCCCCTCCGAATAAGTGCCGAAGCCTCTGTAGGACTCTTTGACATTCAACACTTATGGAAGTGTCCATTGCCGGCGCACTGTGGCACCTTCTTCCAATCCCTAAGTCACTACAGGACAGGACCAGAGAGGTAAGTATACTACCCTCTTCTCTTGCAGGAAACTTTGCAAACTTTGCATTCAATTATTTTTTGAAAGACCCTTTAAGACCCCCTAGAGTCACTACAGGGCCACAGAGGTAAGTATACTACCCTCTTCTCTTGCAGGGAACTTTGCATTAAATTATTTTTTGAAAGACCCTTTAAGATCCCTTAGAGACCCTTTAAGTAAGTGGGGCACTTTCAGGAAAACGAGGGAATGGGGCAATGTAATTTCATGAAGATAAGATGTAAAGGATATGGTAAAGGATAGTCTTCCAAGTGGCCCAGAATCTGCCCGGGAGTTGTAGTTTCCTCTGCAGCTAGTGGACCTTAGGTTTTGTTAGAGGGCCTCAGGTTTTTCAGTGTGTTAGCGGAATGGGGGTAGGACTGTGACAGGCTGTTTGTCAGGCTCTGTCCCTGGTGCTGACTTTGCTTCTTCACATCCTCCTCTCCTCTCCCTGATCCTATCTGAAGCACAGCTGTCTAACTGCACCTAATTGTGAGAGCGGTGGGAGCAGCTGATTGCAACTTATAACTCTCAGTTACTATGACAAGCGAGCCGCAGTGACTGTTGCTGTGACATTTCTGTAAATAAAATTGGAAGATCTCCTTAGGCTCGCACAGTCAGCTTTAGTAGAAGTAAAACAGCGTTTAATTATCTCCTGCCAGACTGAAGGATCTTATCTGTAATCCAGTCTTTGTGCTGTATGGATATGTAGTTTTCGGTGTGCGTCAAAGAACACATGCGTTCAAAGTGTGACACTGATGGACAGAAGATACACGCCTCCTGTGTGACACTGAGACACAAAGAGGACACGTATCATAGGGTGGACATGGACAGCCCTGTCATTACAAGCCGTGCTGCTGTATTTTAGGCACCAATTGGGATTATCGAGGCATTTTTGAACTGTTGGAAGGTGATAATAAGTGCCCCAGGCAAGGTGAGGTGCTTGTCATTGCATATAGAGGTTTTCTAACTTTTAACTTCTCTCTATGAGCCATAGATCAAAAAAAACGTTTGTACTGGTTGTTACTAATGGTCCCGGTTCTTGTGGCGCTTATTCACGAACAGGTAGATGTTTCTGTACTTGCTCTGGGAAATACCTTCTTATCTCTGGGATAGTTACATAGTTAGTCAGATTGAAAAAAGACACATGTCCATCGAGTCCATGATTTTTAAAATGCCTTCTCATCTATGGCCACCCTTGAAGGGTCAGTCCACTATTAAAACTGATGTTGTAGGTATAGGTGGAACCTGGTGGGTTTCATTAGCTTCTGGCTTTTTATGGGTCTTGGAAACCCCAACAGTTCGATCTCCCAGCCATAATTCTCAACTCTGCTGCTGTCCACCTGGGAGTTTTGGGTGTTCCCATCCACCTTGGTATGTCCCAGCTCCTCCCGTTACACTCTCTATAATAAACAAAATAGATACACAATTCAACAAGGATGGTTGGAGAACCCCAACAGTAAGATCTCCTTGCCTTATTCGAGGCCCCAACAATTATATCTCCTGGCCTTATATTTATCCCGGGACTTTTTCGAAAACAGGCCGATGTTTTTCTACTTTCTCTGGGAAATACGTTCTTATTTCTAGGATGCTTTTTGAAATAGCGTCTCATCTAGGGCTGCAACCAACTAATCGATTAACCGATAATAATCGATTATGAGAATAGTTGTCGACAATTATCATTATGGATTAGTTGGTTGGATCCCCTAGCTCTCTTCTCTACGCTGGGAGGAGGGCACAGCAAGCAGTGGGCGGGTGCAATTGCCAGCCTGCTATTGCAATTTCATGGCCAATAGCAGGCTGGCTATTACACCAGCCTACTACTTGCTGTATTTAAATTCAGCTGCCTTCTGCGGAATCTTGCCACTGGCAGCTATCATTCCCTGGCTGCAGCTATTCAAGTGCACACCTGTGCACAGCCCTCATGGAAAGGGTGCTGGCTAATGCTTTGGGCTCCACCTGGGAGAAAGGAAAACTCCACCCAAGATTCAGAGTGGAGTACAGTGCAGCGATGAGCTGCGGGTTGCAAAAACAAGTGCGTGGGATAGCACAAGACTTAAGGTGCCCATACACTGTATGATTCTCGTACGAGAATCGCGGGAAATCCCATGATCGTACGATAATCGTACAGTGTATGGAAGGCGTGCGACCGTTTCTACTGTCGCACGTCTTCTTTCGAACAAGCAGGCTTGAAAACAAACCAACGAGAATCGTATGATTCTCGGTGAGTTAGTGGCCTGCTTGTTTGACAACTGCCGAACGGGCCGGTGTGCGCACGCACACACTGCCCGTTTGCAGTGATTGGAAGCCCTCCCCTCACTGCGGTCATCTGCCTTGTGTCAGCTGCCTGTGTACACTGTTCTATCGCACATTTTTCCATCTCAAAGTTTTATAATCAGTAGCAAAACCAAGAAAATCAATTATTTTGACTGTTTTTTTACCAATAATATAGTATGCACTTGTCTTCCTTGTGACATTTATAGATGATACCTGTGCGTTTCCCGTGTGTGTGACAGTGACATGCCGAGTACACAGCTCCCATGTATGCCGTGTGCTAATTGACAGGATATACATCTGTGTGGGGGACACAAATAGATGAACATCTCCGGTGTGTGAGGCTGCAATAGACGGAGGAGACGTAGCACCTGTGTTGGTGTGACAATCATATACACAGAATAGAATTTATATTTGTGACAGTGATGGAGGAGATCAGTTTCCTGTGTGTGACAGATAAAAGGTACAAGGCTGTGAGTGCGGCAGACACAGACTAATGATACAGATCTCAAATGTGTGTGACACTAACAGATGACTGATAGACATTTCCTGTGAGTAATGCTTGTAGGATGATGGGGAGTGTGACACTGATACACTAAGAATACACAACAGCTGGATGTGACACTGATGATACACAACAGCTGGATGTGACACTGATTCACTAAGAATACACAACCGCTGGATATGACACTGATACACTGAGAATACACAACCCTTTAGTGTGTGGCACTGATATATTAAGAATACACAGGAGCTGAGGGTGTGACACTAATCAACTGGGAATACACAACAGATGGATGTGACACTGATACACCGAGAATACACATTCCTTTAGTGTGTGGCACTGATATATTAGGAATACGCACAAGCTGGGTGTGTAACACTAATCAACTAGGAATATACAACAGCTGGATGTGGATGTGACACTAATGCACTAAGATTACACAACAGTTGGACGTGGCACTGATACAATGAGAATACACTATAGCAGGATGTGGCACTGATACACTGAGGATTCATAATCCCTTAGTGTGTGACACTTATACACTGAGGATACACAACAGCTGGGTGTGTGATAGTAATACAGCAAGAATACACAACATCTCGGTGTATGATACTGATACACTGAAGATACACAACAGCTATGTGTGTGACACTGATACACATAGTATACACAACACCTGGGTGTATGATACTGATACAAGGAAGATACACAGCCCCTTATTGTTAGACATTGAGACACTAAGAATACACAGAAGCTGGATATGTGACACTGATACACTGAGAATTCTCAACACTGGGGTTTGTGACACTGATGCACAGAGGCTACACAACACCCGGGTTTGTGAAACTGATGCACAGAGGCTACACAACACCAGGGTTTGTGTCACTGATGCACAGAGGCTACACAACATCGGGGTTTGTGACACTGATGCACAGACTCTACACAACACCAGGGTTTGTGACACTGATGCACAGAGGCTACACAACACCTAAGTTTGTGACACTGATATATTGAGAATACGCAAGAGCTGGGTGTAGGACACTGGTCACTATGTCTGCCTGATGAAGGGACCATTGATGATTCTAAAACATTGCTGTCCACTAGTCGCCATGTTGTAGTGTCTGTGTGGGACACTGATTCACAGAGTATACACTTAGGATACAAACAAGGTTGGGTCGCACTGATTTACTAGGACTATACAACGTCTGATTGTGTGAGGCACATTTAACCCACACATTTACTGTGTATGACCGACCAAGGACACACAATGTGTGCATGTGTGATGCCAACACCATGGCAACACACGCCTCTAGTGCCTTCGTAACGGAAAGGATGAGGCCTGACACCATGATAGAATGAGGGCACACATCTCCGGTGTGTGACACTGACGTAGAGGAGGCCTCCTCTCCCTCTCCGATAGAACACAGTCAGGCTGAGTCAGCCCTGTCTGGTGTGTCATCCTTTGTGTGTGGCAATGGCACACTGAGGCCTTCACACAGGCAGAAGAGTGAAGGAGAGGAGAAGGAGCCAGCCAGCAGGCCGACGTGTCACTCGCGGCTCCTGTCCCCCGCTCAGCTGTAATTGCAGGCTCTCTGGTGCGTGAAAATTAACTTTAATTAACCTTAACTGGCTGAAACCCGAATTACAGAGCGAGCGGCAGAGCCAGGCTGCCGAATGAGTGGAAGGCCGGAGGGCTGCGTCCGTGCCTCCATGTATCGGCACCATACTGCCAGCGTCTCTTAATGTACACAGCCTATCTCCTCATTACAGGGGTCAGTCTCTGAGGGCCCGAGACGCCTCTCTGTCTCTCAGCTATGCAGATGTCTCCCGTCACCACCATCAAGCTTTTATCCATCTCCGTGCTCCGTTGCTGGTGCCTCGGCCCTGACACTGACCGTTCCCATCTTTGGAAATAATAGGTTTCTCTCTATGCCGGGAGGAGATCCTCTTCAGCTACCCTGTGGGAGTTAAAGTAGATCTAAACTCAATAATGGAAATCTCATATATATGTTAATGTCATTTCCAACCCCGTTCTCAATCTTATTTTTACATCTGCAGTGTTCGTTAAAAGAATCCCTGGTGATCTTGCCATGAAGGTCCTTGCTCAGGCACTTCTTGTGATAGGGTGACAACAGTCTTTCAGATGTTCTCCTGTGTTGTCACCCTGTCACATGCGACCCTGATAGAGGCACACATTGCTCATGCATGGTTCGCCGTTGTCGCTATCAGGAAGCTAGTCCTTGGGAAGGATATGTAGCCGACACTGGGGCGAGTGCATGTAGACAGATTGTGGCTGAAAAAGATCAACAGTGCTAAGCTGCAACAACGCATGAGAAGAAAAAATTTGTTTAATAAAAAAAAAAAAATGGAAATTGACCAACAACTCATACTTAAAGAGGAACTACAGTTATTTAAAAAGTTAACCCTTGCAGTGGGGCTACCCTAGCAAGAGTTAACTGCTCATGTTGGTCTAGGGGCCAGGATACAGAAGATATACTCACCTGTTCCTTGGTCCTGTGGCGGTGAGTACTCACCTCTCTTCCTCTCCACTCCTGCTGTGGTACTGTATGTCCCCCCGACATCCTCACATCGAATGCAGGTGAATGGACTTATTATATTAAATGTGATGACATCATCAGGCTTAGACTGCCAGAGCCCAGGGAAGAAGAAGCTGAAGGGACCAGTCTCACAACCAGATGAGACTGAAGATCAGGTTGTAGTTGAGCATCCTAGAAAAAATTGAGCACATGCAATGCAGGGGCAGCTCTACTGCAAGGGTTAAAACATTTTCTAGATACCCGTTGTTCCTCTTCAGGTTTTTGAATGAGAGAGTGATCTCAAAAGTGCTAAAACCAAAGAAGAATGTCATCAAATTAGGTCCACAATTTCTTCATGTTCAATCAGTATAACCTCCACTAAATTGGCACTTAAGGTCCTCACCCTATGGTACATGTTAGCAGCCAGATTGTCGCATCTACTCCCCTCTCATTTTGAAATGTGCTTCAGAGGTCGTCATTTTGTTAAAGATGTGCTCCAGATTTGATGGACCTGCTCCATGCTGGGCACATTATGTCCCAAAGTGTTTAACCTTGTACATACCTTTTCAAAGAAAACCTTGGCTCGTGTTTCTCCATCTCAAATCTCCCTTCTTCACTAAGCCACAATTTTAAGTAACTACCTGTGTGCTGCTGGCAGTTAAACAAACCATTGCTTAGGTTTGGAAAAAGCAATTTCTAGAGGTCAAGCAATGCTTTGACTTGTTCTTCCTTAATGAAAAACCCTAGCATACTCATGGATACCCACAAGAAATTTCTTGTGGAGATCTCCATGGATCCAATATGTCAATGCTTCTCTTCAACCTGAAAGCTTTACCTCCCTATAAGCATCTATACTGTAATAGGTATAAGTACAAAGAAGTCATTCGCACTCCAGCTCACGTTCAGTCAATATTTTATTGACCTCTGTGGTGTCACAACATGGCGACGTTTTGGAACCCTTTTGGCCCCTTCATCAGGCAAGCAAAAGTTTGCCTGATGAAGGGACCAAACAGGTTCCGAAACGTCGCCATGTTGTGACACCACAGAGGTCAATAAAATGTTGACTAAACTTGAGTTCGAGTGCGAGTGACTTCTTCAAACTTAGACTGATTTGCGGAGGCATCCGTGGTTGCTTGGCACCCACCCTATACTTGAGGGTATTATCCGGTCAGGTGTGCAATGGGTTTCTTTTGATTATTATCCTGGAATAGGGACACATAGATTCTGGAGCCTCCTCTCCCTCTGCTTCTTCTCTATACTCGTCCCTCCTTGTCTTTCCTCCATCCTCCCATGTTTTCCTATGGCCTACCTACTTTTTTTTCCACCTCATTTCAGAAGTTCCACTGTGGACCATGCACTCTCTCTACACTTGTCAACACTTCCAACCATACTGACTTAATAAGTGAATAATTAGAGAATTGCCTGGAAGTTTGGATTCCACTAAAGAGGTCCATAAAATTTTGTCTTTTCTCTCTTCAACTCAGCTTTACACCTAGCATTACCATTTGTGGTTTAGCCTTCCCCCAAACATACTGTCCCGTGGGCCCATAGGATCTCCAAGCTTACCACCAATGAAACACAAGGTCTTGTATTAAATTCTTTATTGTGTTGTAATTGAATGTCAGTAGTACAAAGTGAATCTCTGTAACTGTGTTTAAAATTTTAATTACAAATGTTTAATAAAAAATGACTAACATGGAAAAAAAGGAAATTATTTTTAAAACATTTCACTTATCCAGGTACGCTTTAAATCTTCTTTAGGTTTGAGTAACTTTGAGGCGTCTATTGAGGAAAGCAGAAAGAAGAACCTTTTGGATTGGAGATAAAAATAACTTGTGAAATAAAAGACAAATTCAAATAGAAGTGTTTAATTGCTCTACTTAAAAGGAGAACTATGGGGTTAAGACTTTTCCCCATAGTTCTCCTTAGGGTAACGGGAGGACACAAACTAGCGTCCTCCCGTCACCCTAAGCTCAGTATACCGCGAGCTACAGCAGTAGATATATGCAAAAGCATGCAAGGGTCTAATAACGCTTTAAGTGCTACTTGAAGTTTGATGAATCCGGGCCTATGTCTTTAATATGATCCATGCTTTTATGTTCTATATAGCATGTGTTATATTTACTTCCCTTGTGGATTTCTATACTTCAGGGCTGTTCTATATGACAAGGCATAAAGTGGAAATCATGTCAATCAAACAGCAACGAGATAGAAATTCTCTTTTTGGTTGTGTCTTTACTGAATTGATGAATGCTGCTCTCTGATTGGTGGATAAAGGTGCTGAGCATATCACTGATCTAATTAAATAGGACGCTGTGTGTACGTCTCTCTCTCTCTCTTTATCTCTTCAGTGGAAGGGTCTCTTCTTCTTTTACATCTCACGTTGCCCTCGTAAAATATTCTTGGAGTGATACATGCTGGCACTCATTCCCTCGCCCTTTCCTCCTCCAGTTCCCTGGTTTTATACATATTGATAGGCTGGCAGGCATCATACAGAGAGGACAAGGGGAAGAAAGGATAAAAGGGAAGCAGAGGCAGATGGGAAAAAAGAGAAGCACATAGGAAAAGACAAGGCATAGGGGCAAGCAGGAGGGGAACCGGTTGGATGTTTTCTTTCATTTTATTTAATAGTCTAACTTGCACTGGAAAATTTACAGCTGGAATCTGAAAATTAACACACCAATCAAGCCGCAGTGCCCGATGATCAGTCAACATCTGGATTGCCCATTCGTCAATGGAAATCCAAGTCACTGTATCAGTTACTGTGTTTATAAACGTATATAAAGCGTATGTTCGTGGTATTTGTGGATTGCTTTGATCTTTTTTGCATTGTGCGCGTGCAGTTGCAACTGGTCACTTTAGGGTTAATGTAACTCTGCCATGAGCAATAATGCGGTAAAGATTGCCTGGTTCCTTTTAAAGCCAATCACTAATATCTCACATGTTAGGCCCATTCCTTGCCCAGCACAGTCCCAACATATTGACAAGGCAATCTACCTTGTTTCCTATCAAGTCAGATCTGACAGTTGCAATGCATTACACCGCTTTGCAATGCGTCGGGGTGAATAGAACTGAATGAATCGTCACTTTGTGACATTTCAATAAAGTTTTTTTTTAAAGAGGTAAACAGTGTGATGTTCTGCAATCAGCATATTGCACCACTTCCCTAACAGTGCACACCAGCGGTCCTGCGGTAGTGCATGGTGCAGATGTGAACGAACCCTTAAGTGGGTTACATAGTTACATAGTATTTGAGGTTGAATAAAGACATTAGTCCATCAAGTCCAACCTATTAGGATCTCATTCTAGGAGTACCCGTACCCCTGTATATTACGGTCCCTTAAGAAATCGTCCAAAAGTTTCTTGAACAATTCCACATTATTTGCTGAAATCACTGTCTGTGGCAGTGAGTTCCAGACCCTAACTGATCTTACTGTGAAGAACCCCCTTCGCCCCTTGTGCTGGAATTTTTTTTCCACCAATTTTAGGTGGTGGCCTCTAGTTTTTGTAATGGAGTTAATTTTAAACAGTTTATCGCTAATGTTGCTGCCACCATTGAACATTTTGTACATGGAGATCATATCCCAACTCAATCTCCTCACCTCCAATGTGAACATGTTTAAATTTAGTAGCCTTGTCTCGTAGCTCTGGTCCTCCATACCCCTAATTAGTTTGGTTGCCCTCCGCTGGACTTTTTCCAACTCAAGGACATCTTTTCTTAGTACTGGTGACCAGAACTGGACCGCGTACTCCAGATGAGGTCGAACCAATGATCTATAAAGTGGCAAAATTATAGACTTGTCCCTGCAATACATCCCCTTTTTAATACAGGACAAGACCCTGCTAGCTTTGTTTACAGCAGCCTGGCACTGCAAACTACCTTTCAGTTTGTGGTCTACAATGACCCCCAAATCCTTCTCCATTTCTGACTTCCCCAGCGGCATACCCATAATTGTATAACCCATTTGTTTATTTTTAATTCCAAAGTGCATTACTTTGCATTTATCGACATTAAACCTCATCTGCCACATTAATGCCCACTCCCCTATTTTATCCAGGTCCTCCTGTAATGTTATAATGTCTAAGTCCGTGTCTATTACCCTCCCAATTTTGGTGTCATCCGCAAACACGGAAATATCGCTGTTAACACCCTCCCCGATGTCATTAATAAATAAGTTGAACAATATGGGTTCTATTTTTTTCCTGCATCCGGCAGGCTGAACTAACAGATTCCTCTATCAATGCTTATGAGCATTGATGAACGAATCCCCCGCTGTTTGCATTGTATTCTGACAGCGGCTGGCACCTGAACGAGAAACTGATTGGCTGCTAGCTCAGTTCTGCCAACCGGCTCCTTCGATCATCTGTTTGAGGGATGCAAGGTGGAAGGGTGCCACGGTACGAATTTCAGCCTGTTCACCAGGAACGGCCAAAATTTTAACCGTGGGTACCCAACTTTAGTATAATTTAAAAAGTCATTGTCTATTGATTTAAATCTGCAGCTTTCATTAAAATAATACCTGGTAATCCTGCCATGAAGCTCCTTCTTCAGGTGCTTCCCGTTATGAGGTGACAATGCTCTGTCCCTGTCTCTCAATTGTATATTTTGAGTTGTCACCCTGTCATATTGCCCACACAAGACTACAGGAGCATACAAGAGGCCATTTGAACACATATTAATTTGGCGCAGTCCACTGTTGTTACCATCAGAGAACCCATCCAGAGAAATGCCATGCAGCCATCGCTGGAGTGTATGTAGTTAGAAAGTGGCTGCAAAGAGGCTGCAGGAGGTAAGCCTCATTGAGATACAACAAAGAAGAACATATGATCAGGGCCGGATTTACTCTCTCTGCTGCCCCAAGGCCAGGTTCCTTAATGCGCCCCCCTCCCCGCCACCCGCCCCCTACCCCATGGAGAATGGCAGACCTGCAGGCTGCATACAAGTGATCTCTACGACATCGCCGGGATCACTTGTACAAAGCAAGCGGCAACTTCCCCGCTCTACATTCAGCTCTGCTTGCCCAAAGCAGGGCTAAATGTAGGAAACAACTACCCGCCCGGCGCCCGGAACCGCATGTCCCCGGCATCGGGAGATAGGAATTCCATACCCCTGCTGCCCCTCTACTCCCTGCTGCCCCAAGGCCACTGACCACCACTAGTGATTGGAGTGTTACCTGTATTATTAAAAGCCAAGATGGCAACACCAGCAGTCTCAGGGACAGAGGAATTTGGTTCCAAAACAAGGACAGTTCCTCTCTATGACTAAGCCCATTATTGGGAGAAACATGTCAGAGTGAGGAGGATCTATGGTGGGACAATGTGTACCTGTATGCTACAATAACATTTTTCAGTAACGTTTGGTCTGTGGCCTGACGTTTTTGTGAGTAACTGGTGATGCCGAAACAAGACAGGCTGGGTCAGTATGCACCCGCTACTCTCTCTAGTGCTGGTGTAAAGGAGCGGTGGTATTGGGCTATGGAAGTTAGTGTTGTGGCCCGCACTTGAGAGCCTCTATAATATTAAAGTTGATCACCACCGCTATAGAGTGTCACTTGAGTGGGGCTGCTGACATCATACCTAAGATGCAGGGTTGCCCCCTTTTTCTTCAAGCCAAACCTGAACACTCTAGCGACACGCGGACATATTTGTTTTTGGGAGAATGAGCCGTGGCTTATTCATATGTAAAAGGCACCACCCATTAATATGTAAATATCATCGTTGAGACTATTTTCAGTGGGGGGCAAGTGGCCCCTATCTTAATTTTAGTTGCCCCTGGCTGCCTGACATCTTGTGTCCGTGTTCCTGGTGCCATGAAACCCAGACACAGCATTCAAAACCCGAACTGTCCGGGTGAATCCTGGACAGGTGGCAACCCTACCAAGATGTCAGCACCCAGCATCAGTCTAGGGGACAGAGAAATTTGGTTCCAAAAAGAGGGATGGTTCCTCCAAATAAGAGACAGTTGTGAGGTATGCAATCCTTCAATATGGTGCTTGCATGCATTATTTTTTTTTGGCTTTCTTTTTTTCCCTTTATTTTCATCTGAAGATCCAGCCAGTAACACACTTCCTGCCTTAGGGTGGCTCCACTCTATGGATGAGCAATAGAGCCACCTTTGGACAGCAGCATTGTCACCCTGGGGGACGGGCATCCCGAGGCCCGGATGTCACCCGGGGCGGTTACCGTGTGACACCCCACCGCGACGTCCTTGCGCATGCGCGGCGATCTTATTGATTCCAGCCGGTGCCCATTTTGGTGATGGATGCCGGCAGAGACAGGATGGGACAGTCACCCGGCGGGATAAGGTATGCCCCCGGGTCCCCTCTTCTCTCCTGGAACTGTCGGGGTCTCGGTCCATGACCGAGTGCCCAACTTTTCAGAGGGGGTGACACCAAAATGACTGTCAGTCATTTTGGTGTCACCCCTCCAATGGTGTCACCCCCCCCTTGAGACACCAGTGCCCTGGGGGGAGGCTAGTGTTAGAAGTATGAGCAGATTTAGATGGACTTGATGTTACTTTTTAAGCAGATACAGCAACAGTTCTTTTTTTTTTTCCTTTTGGGATAAAGATTTTACATAAATAAATAAAAGTTGACCATTCTAAACCCTTGAACTGCCACTTTTACTGGACAGCTTGGCCTGTTAAAGGGAGGTAAAGGAATACTTGCTGGCTGGATAACCAGATGCAAATAAAGAGGAAACAGCATAAAAAAAAACCGTATGCAGCCACCACATCTAGGGACTGTTAAGCTGCAATATATTGTAGCGCTACAATATTAATGTTTTTCTTCTCTTTTTCCTAAATATTTATGAAACGTACAATATATCCCCAATGCTTCCAGCCAGCAATAATACATGTTTGGTACTAGAAAGAGCAACGCATGCTACGACTACCCTTTGCAACCAATCAGCAATCCTTTATGGAAGTCAACAGTGGACGCTGAAGAACATTACTATGGGTTGCATTGACTGCTGATAAGCCTTTGATAAATGGTTCGGTCACCTTTCAGATTTGGTTTTATAACAAGTGCACAGCGTGGATATAATATGCAGTTTACCTCGGTCTCATTCATTTGTAATACTTTGAAGTTTACATGCGCAGCCGAGCTTATATAAAATAGGCATGTACTTCCAAGGAAATACACGTGTGTTCGTATTTATTAAAGGCACGGATGAATTTAATTGCACCCATGAATGATGTGCACAGCAATATGCAGGGACACATGTATGTTTACAAAGACATATATATATATATGCATATATTGAGTGGGGGAGGTGCAGTAATATATGAGCCTTTTTCAGCATTATCCCATTTATCTCTGGAGAGCTCCATCTCCGTATAATGACCCGGGGACACTAATGGAGGCCATCATTCAGAGTGACAGCTGTGAGCCAGGCATTCTTACTCACTGGGTCAGCTCACTGCACTCTCTCTCCCCCTATATTGGCAGTCTCTTCTTCTTTTACCTTTTGTTTATTGCACTGATATAGCCTTGTTTAGATATACTTCAAGGCTGCATTGACCACTTACGGAGAGGAAAACTGTTGTGAGTCAATTATGATATATTTTTTTACTATTTATATCACACTTTTATTGTACAACAGGAGGCTGTAATTGGTTCTGTAGAGATCAAGCATGGTAGAAACTGTTTGATTTTAGACTCTCTCTCTCTAATTGAAACTTCATAAGGCCCTGTATAAACATCCCAGGCAAGAAGCAAGGGAGGGGTAAGAAAATCCCCTGACTAATTCAGGTGTGCAAATTTCCGTTTGAGCTATTGAGTTCTGTTAACAATAGTGTCTGAACAAGGACCTTCATCGCCAGATCAATTGCTCCTCAGCTCCATCTAATGGCCATAATGTGGTATTTTCTGAATGTTACATTCAACCTAAAAAGAAAATATACTAAGAATGTTGATTTTTGCCTTTATTCGCACAGAACAAACTGTCACAGAGATTCACAGGGCGAATGGTTCTGCAAATTGTTTATAAGTAGACTCCTATATAAAAGTAGTGAGTACTGAAACAAATATGGAAGATTCTGCTTCTAAAAATGCTACCTGACTGTCTCTGACTTTAGTTACCGTGTTTCCCCGAAAATAAGACACTGTCTTATATTTTTTTTCCCCACAAAAACACACTAGGTCTTATTTTCGGGGGATGTCCTATTTTAAATACAGTCACACACAGTGTCACAATACCTGCAGGCTGCTGCTGTCCCGGAGCTCTCATATCTGATGCCGTCCACAGTTCTCTGTGGGATCCCCGCCAGGGAGCCACCTCTCTCGTCGCCAGGCTGGACTGCACGGACCTCCAGTCAGAAATTCCCTCAGTGACTGAGGCTCAGTCACCTCACCTCACTCCGACCCCACTGGCCATGCGTTCCTTGCCGCGCTGTGCTGCCTGCTGGGAAATGTAGTTTTCTGTCCGGCGGCAGCTCTCTAAGCAAAGGCTGAGGCAGACAGGTGTCTGCTGATTTCGTGACAGGGGCGGCATGCGGGGGCGGCATGCGGGAGCTGCGGCGCAGCGTTTAGTCCCCGCCATGTACTCTGATTGCTCTCTGGGCCGCCCCCACCCCCAAACTAGGTCTTATTTTCGTGGGTAGTTCTTATATTACAGCGGGGTTAGCCAAAGTCCGGCCCTCCAGCTGTGGTGGAACTACAAATCCCATGAGGCACTGCAAGATTCTCACAGCCACAGACATGACTCCCGGAGAGAGATGCATCATGGGATCTGTAGTTTCACCACAGCTGGAGGGCCGGAGTTTGGCTACCCCTGTATTACAGGGATGTTTAAAAATAGTGCTAGGTCTTACTTTCGGGGTAGGTCTTATTTTTGGGGAAACACGGTAGTTACTGACCCAGGAGAAGTCGGAGCTCCTAGTCGGTATTATTCTTACTCAGAATGTTTTAAACTCACTGGATAAGCATAGCGTTCATGCAACTAGGATGTTTAGAAGGAGCGATCAGCCAAGGCAGCTTACATAATTCTCTCAGCGCAAGTTTCCTTTTGATATAGAGGCAGGTGAGGCAAGCAGCCAAAGCTAAGCAAGCACCTATGTAAGTATAATTAACACCGCAACCAACGTTGTACGGCTCTAAACAACATATGCAAATAAGAGCATAAATCTGCAAGAGCCCACAAATCATAGGAAATCACAGGGAATATATCAAGCTGAATTCTTCATCGAGCCTCCAGGGTTTGCGGTTTTCCCGTTCAAACATATTCAAAATATTTCTCCTTGGTGTAGGATTGCTGACGTCTTCTGGAGCATTTTAAGGAAACAGCAGGGAAAGAAGACCCTTATTGCTCTCAGTGGTCCTCATTTGTGAAAATGAGAGTGGCCCAGAGGGCATTTGTCCCCGCTCTGCAGCAGCGGAACACCTCTGCGATGCAGTTGTTTAAATTAAGGGAAACTTTAAAGGTATTGGGTTAGTTTCCTTTGGTTGTATCTTTTTTTCCACTCTCTAGATACAATATATGTTTCACAAAAAAGCATTTCATGAATGACAAAGGGTTTCTCAAAACCCTATTGGATATTTATAGTGACAGCACTGCACAGCAGCTTACTTTGAAGCTCCCCTGATTGAAACTGAAGTCCAGGCAAAATTTTGTTTTTAGATTTGGATTGTGTGAGGGGATTATGTTAGAGATATTTTTCCCTCACTTACTGTCAATGACCACACTTTTACCAGACAGGAAGTGAGGGACAATCTACAACAGGAACACACACTGCAATAAATAATACAATTCTAGCATTTCCCTTTCCCTACCCTGCTATAAAAAAGTTGGAAGTGCATAATTATCTGAAATGTTTTTTGTATGCTGTAGCATTTACAGTACCCTTCACTGGAAACACCTGCACTCCATTATTTGGTGGGTTGTAGCTATTTCTCGTGTTGTTGTTGGAGATTTAGCGTCACTTCCTATCTTTTGAAACTATTGTCACCAGGACAGAAAGTGAGGGGAAATAACTTTAATTCACACATGTGACTTCCTGGGCTGGAATTATGCTTTAATAAGGCAGAGATCTCTCTGGGAAGTGCAATAAGCCTTAACAATGCCTTTGTAAATGTCTTTAAAGTGGACCTGAACTAAAAAAGTCAAGATTTGCTATAGGGGAACACCTAGAATGGTGCCTGAGCTGCACCCTGAAAATGTCACCTTTTGTTATGAATTCCTCCTGAAAAAAAAAGAAGCTCACTTCCTGTGCCTAGGCACTCATGTTCTCTATATCTGTAGTGTGAGTTCATCTCAGGCACTGCTGCCTCTGACTGCTAGTCTGAGATTTGGAGATGGCACTACTGTGCTGCTCACTGTTCTCCTTGCTGGAGGCTCTGACATGAGAAAGCAAAGCCCTGCCTCTACCAAGATGGCCACCTCCACATAGCGAGACAGTGCTGAACAAGTCATGGTAATGGCGGAGACCATAGGCAATACTGGTGACTAATCCTATGTCCTCTGCCTGGCATTTTTTTGGGGGGGCACATCTCCACTGTTCAGTTCCTCTTTACGACTCATTCACAATGCAGCATAAATCTGCATGCTGCAGTATGCAAATGCCTATGGTATCACATCAGCTGCCTCTAGGGCCATAATGCCGCAGCTTAAACAAAAAGCAGCTGCATGTAGCCATCATCTCATATTGTTGGGAGGTTTGGGATTGTCCAATTTTATTAACAACTATGGCAGTAGGGGATTGAAGATGTCTTGCTTTGGTGCACTGGACACAATGGTGATCATCTGCAGTAAACCGGACCGCAATAATGTGGGTTTATGTGCTGCTAACAAAAAACACCTTTGTATGTGTCCCCCAACAACTTCATGCTGCTGACCCCAAAAATGGAAAAAATGATAAGACTCTATAAAAATAAAATATCCCCCCCCAAAAAAAACCCCCCAAAGTAATAGAACCCAAACCCCCTTTTTTTAAATCATTCTTGTGTTTGCTTTGTGGAAAATAAAAAAAGTGTAAAAAGAAAAAATACCCCCTACACCACCAAAAAAGTGGCAGCAGCTAAATAGCAACAAAAGTTGTTGCTGACACAGAGAAAAATAAAGTATTCCTAAAAAGAACTGTTGGTCACACCTTGATTATCGGGAGGGTGGGCTGTTAATAATTATGGACACTCAAGATTTCTTTTTGTTTGTCTCATTGATTGTATCACAATTTTTGTACATCACATGGAACAACCCTCCCCAAAAATCCCTTTTATTTCAGGTTGTAATGCAATAAAGCAAGGGAAGCACCAATGGTGGTAAACCTTTTCAGAAAGCATTGTACATGCACCAAGTACACTGTAATGGGTAATCAACTTGATATATGGAGAGTATGACAAAAATTGTTAACCTTGGAAAGAGCTTCTGGCTGCTTCCAGGCTTTGAACTCATGACCTAGCAGTTGTAGAAGTGTCCCTTTACACACTACACCACTAGCTGAGTTATTGTGGCCACCTTCCAAACATTCAGAGGTTAGCAGGCATAGTGCCAATGAACTACTGAATATAATCTTACGGACTCTCAGCTCTCATGAGACCTTAGTAGCTTTTTGAGCCACAAGAAGATTGAGTGCTTCATGTATAAATTGCAAAATAACCCTCCAACAATCCCATTGCATTATACAAGACGTAGAAACCTGCACACAACTTAGACTAAAGCCTGGATTCAAACTCAAAACTTGGTGTTCCAGTTTCAACACCTTACACGCTGTACCACAGAGTGGGCTGGTGTGTGCTCAGGCTGAAAATCTTGGATTCATCAGGAAGTAGTTGATTAGCCAATTATTTGTTATACATAATTTAAAGAGATGTCTGCAGAAGAAAAGAACTTCATCCCTAGCTTCATGGCAACAATCAGATAATTATCATCCTCATCAAACAAAGCAGAAGCTCAAATAATGGAATCAGAGCGTAAGAAAGATTTAGCAATCAGAAATAGTGAGAAATAGCCAGCAAAAAAACTTTTTGTCCCAGCGCATAATTACAATTATTAGTGCCGGAGATGCTGCAATTGATACTTATAACTGGTGTTGACATAAACTGGCACCATTAACTGGTGTTTTTTGGTTTTCTTTTGATCAACCATTCCGGTCTTATTCCATATATGTTTGCTAACACTCAGTGGTTTGCTCCTGGGTGATACTTCTGTCTTCTGTGGTGCAGTCTATAGGTTGACAGCTCTATAAGCACTGGGTCATGAGTTCAAATGATGGATGTGGTGCAAAGTTTGTGGATGTGGTCTCAAACAATTCATCCCCACACAGCTACCTCCTCATGTATCACTTCCCCCTCCCTTTTAGATTGTAAGCCCCCAGGGGCAGGGCCCTCCTTGCCATCTTGTCTTGAATTGTATTGTGATTGTAATGTCTTCCTTATATTGTAAAGTGCTGCACAAACTGTTGGCGCTATATAAATCCTCTATAATAATAATAATAATAATAATAAAGTTGAACTGATAATTGTGCCATGGCATTTATTGTTCACTTTTGCTGAATATTTTTCTTGTTTTGCAATGTATTAATTCTTGTCCAAGTAAATGCTTGTCTTCTTGCGACTCAAAAGGCTGCTAAGGTCTTATCTAGAGCTATCAGTCCACAGGATTGAATCCAGTAGATGTTCCTGGGATGCTTGATAACACTCTGTTTTTTTGACGCAGGAATCATTCACTTGTCAGTGGCCCAGCCCATAAGAGATGGAAGAGTCTCTTATGGGCTTGGCCATAAGAGTCTAAAGTCACCAGGTTGTGAGTTTGATTCCTGCAAACAGTCTGTGGCTCTCTAGCCCACTCACTGGTTGTCAGTGGGAGTCTTATAGTTAGTGTTGTTGGGATGCCAATGCATCCCAACAACACTTCATAATGAGTCATACAGAGTTGGTAAGAATGCTATGCTATGACATGATACAGGACTAACAAAATAGTGAGGTGTTAAGGGTTGGGGTAGGCAACCATGGCTCTCCAGCTGTGCTGAAACTATCAATCCCAACATGAGTCTGCCTCTGGGAGACATGTCTGTGGCTTGCAATGCCTTATGGGATTTGTAGTTTCAGCGCAGCTGGAGAGCCAAGGCTGCCTACCCCTGGGCTAGGCAAAGGTCCCTGCCCATTGATGAGAGAAAAGTTGGTAAGTTGGTAAGTGGGCTGGGCAGTGATGAAATAAATTCCCAGGTTGCCCATGCCAAGCGTGACCTGGTTGCAAAGCCCTGGTACAGTTGGGAAGTTGTGTGTAGCAAGGCCCACTGATGAGGGAGTTGTTGGACTAAAAGAGTACCTTGGCAAGGGTGTTAGGATGATAAAGGTAAGGGTGGTGGCAAGAGAAGCTGTGGGGCAAGTTGAATGTAAGGCATGCCTTGCAAGATAAGGGTGTGGTGTCAGTGTTGACAACTGGTGGAGAGAATATCCAGGTTAAGGAAAAGGGTCATGGACATGGTAAGGTGGGTCTGGATGGCATTGGGCCTTGCAAGATGAGGTTAAGGACTGGCAAAGGTGTAAGAATTCAGTTAAAGGGAAAAAGTACGTTAGGCTATGCCAGCCTTGCAGGTAGAGGGTGGAGTGTGTGGTACTAATGCTAAAGTTGGCATGGCTGTGTGAGGGAGTGTGGTGGTTGGAGAGCCTAGGCAAATGAAGGTGCTTTGGGGTTTGTCAGGTGTAGCACGGGTAGGTGAAGTTTTGGGTGTGGTTAAAGGAGTCTTGCCAGGTCACCATTATATTGGATTCCTAATAAGAAATTTAATTTAGGCTTGTTTTCCCATGCACCAGGAAATAAAAGTTTTATTGAGTTAATAATATGAGCTGCATAAAGTTTAAAATCCCGTGCGGCCAATCGCATTGCGGCCAGAGGGCGTGGCTACGGTGCCATCCGCTTCAATGGCCCGCCACACCCCCTCCTGCCCCACAAAAAAGTGAGCCGGACGCAATGTGAAGCAGTGCATTCTGGCCAGAATCGGGCCGGAACACACTGCATCTAGTGCTTGTTTTTGTCTAGGAGCCAAAGTAAAAAAGATATACTCATCTGATCCTTGGTCCCTTCTGGCTGTTAGATCGTTCCCTACAGCCTCCTCTCCGCTAGGCTACGGCGGTCTAAGGACCTGTGACATCATCACTTCTAATGCAGGTCCATTAGACATGAGGACGCCAAGAGACATACCTCAGCCGGAGCAGAGGGGCTCACGGCTCACCTCTCTGCTCTGGATGTGGTATGTCCTTGGTGTCCTCACATCTAATGGACCTGCATTAGATGTGATGATGTCATGGGTCCTTAGACCGCCTGAGCCCAGGGGAGAAGAGGCTGGGGGACTGGTCTAGCAGCCCAGTGGGACCGGGGATTGCTAAGAGCTGGGAGGGGACATGTGTATGGTCCTTAGCAACCTGGGGCACTCTGGCTAGGAAGAGGGTGGTAGGGTCTGCCTGCCGTCCCCCGCCCCCTACACGTAACCCAAAGAGATGTCCTTTTGTCCCTAGCAGTTGACCCTGGCAGATTGGGGGTATGTGTTAACTGCTATATCCTGGAGTTCTTTAAGGGTCATTCTAAGCAGAATAAGTGCGGCATAGGTGTGCATTGTCATAATATGTGCCAGTAAGTGGGATAACATAAAAAGCATGGGGGAAAAAGAAGAAACAAAACGCGTTGGTGTAAGCAGGTCCTATAGAGAACAACCAACGTTCCCTTGCGACACTGCTTGTGCAGGAAAATGTAGGTTCATCCTGATTGGTTGTTATGATGTACCGCAAATGACTGAACTCCCTTGTAGGTCCAGATGCGGCAGGATCCAGAGATTCGTGAACAGCTAGAGAGGGTCAGAATTCTATAACTTAAATGTTACGAAAATGATTGAAAGTGGGAGCGACAGGAGAATTAGAGGCACATTTTGGAAACTTCAGGTTTTTTTGCAGCGTCTGAGGCTCCGGGAGTTTTGATTAAATGGTAATGTGTAAAGGATACTGAAAAAGAGGATCAGCATGAGAGGAGGAATGAGGGAGGAAGAAGTACGTTTCACAGGCAGCCGTTCATTACTGACAGGAGAGGAGATAATCTTCAGAGTAAAAGGCCACCAGCAATAGAATAAATGTAAAAAAATAGAACAAATAGGCCGGCGGTTTATGTAAAAAGGTGCCATATGGTTATTTAGTGTTCCTTTTCTTATGTTTTATCCTTTTACTTAATTTACCATTGCTGCACGTAAAGGAAAATGTAATATATATTTTCTTTCCTTCTTTATTACGTGCCAAAACAATAAAAAAAAACATTTTAATCTTTTAAAATCAGGTCAGTAGGAAACATTGCATATGTGTATTTCATATCCACCGCTTGCAGCCGGCGGGTGGTGTGTAAGAGGCCCTGGACACCACATTTTCTGCTACTTTGTTGTGAATAGTGTCACCTCCAATTAAAACAGCCAATAAAAGCTTTGACTGGGTGCAGGGCCTTCCCTATTATGAAGTAGCCTGAGGTTGTTGCCCCAGGTGGCATCTCTTTGGGTTACGTGTAGGGGGCGGGGGACGGCAGGCAGACCCTACCACCCTCTTCCTAGCCAGAGTGCCCCAGGTTGCTAAGGACCATACACATGTCCCCTCCCAGCTCTTAGCAACCTGGGATGCCCTGGCCAGAGTGCCGTCCAGCTCCTGGCAACCAGTGACATCAGAACCACCAGGGCCCCATCAACACCCTGACCACTGCCCCCCGCTCAGATGTGACCACTAACTACATTCCCCCCAACCCGGAATGTGACCACAACTGCCTCAGGTGGCGATTTTGCTAAGTTTGACAGGGTGGCATTCAGCTCCCTAAAGCTCTATGTATCATGCAGAATTGAATTTTTTTTCTTTCATAAAATATTTTCACAGTTTTTTTTATCCTTTGTTGTATCATATGGACAATTTGGGGTGTCATATTTTGTAAAAAAAACTAATTTTTAAGCTTGGCATGTTGGGTATCTATTCACCCGGCACAACCTCATCTTTTATATTTTAGAAACAAATGGGTATTATATTGTGTTTTTGGCCACTAAAATTGTATTTTCTACTGACATGTTGGGTTTGATAAAGAGTTGCACTCATATCATGCAACATAAAAATTTGCAACTGTCACCATTTTGTTCTACAGTGTCTGTGCTATCAGGAAATATAAAATTTGGGAGGGTTTTAAGTAATTATCAGGCCTAAAAAGGCAGATCCCGAGAGAATGAGCAGAGTGGCTGCAGGACTGGGGGGAGGAACAGTCCCTGGAGGAGGAGTTAATATAAAAAGGAGATTAGCTAATCTTACCGGATTGGAGGTTGGGGTCAGGTGTCCGGCAGGAGAAGCATGGGTTCGGACTGAAAGGGCTGAGGGGCGTTCTTTCCAGAAAGTCGACGGAGGAAGCCCTTAATTTTTGTGGTTTCTGGTGGTTACAATATCCTTTTCATGTCACGGCAGCTTGGCGGGTTAGGGGGTCTTGGGGGGGGAGTCTGAAAATCTGAGTCAGTTACACAAATGGAAAAAAGTATGGACACCGGCACTCCAAAGGTAGACGTACGTCTATTTATTGACGCACGTGCAAGACTTGTTCATTACGACGTTTCGGGGTCACGCAGGATTCCCTTCATCAGGCAGAACAAGTGCTTGTTCTGCCTGATAACTTGTGAGCAGTAACTGTCCTCAAGCTGGTTGGGGTGCAGCTGGGGACATGGGAGCAGTTTTTTAGGAGAGGCCTTATTTAGGCTATTGGGCAGCCAAAGACCCCTTCTCAGATCCAACAGTCGTTATGATTATTCATTTGTATATTATATTGTTTATCACGTTGGTTACTTTTAATGTTGGTTTTGTTAACAAAAGGGCTGCTGTGGTTTGGTCAACACAAGGGATTTAAATCCATGTGGTGCAGTCTGTGTCTTTACAGTATTGGGGTTTTTAACAGAGGGACGAAATCAACGAATGCATCAGTCATGTGAACTATAACACGTGTGCAAAAAACGGCAGCGAAAGGGTTAGGGATATGGATTACGTCACTTTGCACATTGCCCTTGCTGCTGGTACTCTTCTGGCATCAACCTGTTGGTGCTGTAATCTGTCTCTTTTATCCATGTAAGATCTCATCTGTGCACTTACATAGGCATGTCAGGAATGACATCTTATATGTTTTTACCTTTTATCGTGTATTGAAGATCAAGGACATCAGCAGCAATTCATTAAAAATGTATAAATATGTTATTTTAACGATTGTGAAGGATGTTAGCGGAAGATATGCGGCATGTGTAGTGTGGGGCTTATTATCATATCAGTGTGACATTTATGTATTCATTTCAAGCAAAACACAATCTGAACCAGTCTTCTTCATGGCTCTTCATGGCGTGTAAGAGATGGGGGAATCACATGACCGGCTGAATAGAAATACAAATATATTTCGGCAGGTAACATAACTAAAAGTGAAGATGTGAAAATAAAAATATAAAAATGTCCAAACAAAGCAATCCAAAGAATGGTCTCTGCAAAAGAAGACTACGAATACCCTACGTCTCAGGTGGGTGGTGAGTCTGAACCTGCCCGTTTTCAAGTGATCCAGCCTTCGGCTTACATGCAGTTTTAACACCCAGCTGGGACCGGTAGCTGAACCTGTTTTAATATCAGGTTATCCTTTAGCAGAAAAGGCAGCTTGCATATTCATGCTTTCAACTTAATAAGTTGGGCCTAGGGATGAGCTCAGGCAGTGGCGTCACAAGGGGGGCGAGGGGGGTGCGGCCTGCACCTGGGTGACACCATTGGAGGGGTGACACCAAAATGACTCACAGTCATTCTGGTGTCACCCCTATGAAAAGTCGAGCACTCGGTCATGGACTGAGAGCACAACAGTGTCAGGAGAGAGGAAGGGATCCGGCGGCATACCTCATCCCGCCAGGTGAACGCCCCCTCCACTCTCTGCCAGCGTCCATCACCAAGATGGTCGCTGGCAGGTGTCAATAAGACGGCCGGGCATGCGCGATGACACCCAACCCATGACTCCGGGTGACACCCCGCCTTGGAATGCCCCTGGTCCAAACACACCTGGTCCGAACCTGAGCTCCTCCAATGAGGAGGAGCATGTGGCCATCCACCCAATCAGCTGCGGGCCAGAGAATTCCTGCACAGAAACAAAGGAGTGGGAAACTTCTGTTTATGTCATTGACCTTATATGGCTACATTAGGTCAATGTCATTGACCAAATATAACCATGTGGCCATATAAGGTCAATGACATCACAGCATCCTGCCCATTAACCTTAATCCGACTCCTTAATCCGATCACCGTGGAAAGGCAGAAGTTGCTTTTCTAAGTACAGGATAAGAGGTGTCCCGGCTCGGACGCAGACAGGATCCATCCTGTCAGCGTACGAGTACGGACACCCGAACCCGCATGGACGTGCAGGGCGGGTGAGCGTAGGGCAGCGTACGGCCGCGTACTCCCATAGAGAAGGACGGGGGCTGCGTACTAATCACACAGCACCTGTCCTTCCCGGGAGCTGCCCGATACGGCCGTGCATGCCGCACGGATCTGTACGGGCCAGCCTTTTCTTGTGTGAATGAGGCCTAAAAGAAAAATAAACTTTAACCCTACTCCAGCTAACCCTTTTTTTCCCTTGGAAACCTAGTTTCATAAAATCTGCCTGTTTTATGCACCCCCTCCAGTGTTTGTCCCCACCCCCGTAACTGTCAATTGTTTGGCCAGCTTGGCCTGCATGTTAAAGGGGGAAAAAATATGAATAGTCTTGTGTAATAAAAGAGGAATCTATATACTGAACACTTTTAGTACAGGTATTAACCCCATACAGATACTAAAATGCGTTATTCTCTGTTAAAATGGGCCTTTAACCCCCCATTGCACAATTTGTGGCCATTTTTGTAACTTCTTTTCACCAAACTGTCCTTTGTGGGACTATCACATCATATCACATCGTATCTCCTCCATGTGTCTCACCGAATGGACTCTGAGACCTAACTTTTTATTTTTAATTTCAAATAACCTTTATTGTAAGCGTCTGGTAGCCGGCAGCTTTGGTTCAAGCGGTCTGTTCTCTCTTCCTCCGCAGACCTCTTTGGAATATATGGAGCATTTTAGAAAATCTATACACGGGCAGAGAGACAGTGTAATGTTCTCTCCAGTCTTCATGAATGTGATGGATAATGCTGTGTGCTCCATATTGTATCACGCTGCAAGCGCGCTCTCTGCTCTCACTCGCCGCCTTCTGCTCCCTCTCGGCTCATTCTGTTTTTTAATGGCCGTCTCTGGTTCCTCGCAATAATTGCTTTGCTTGTTTTTCCATTTCTTCAGCTCGGTATTATTAAATAACATCTCGGCTTCCCGCCTAACAAGGCGCCGTGCGCAGTCTGCGGGGCTGGGGGTCGTCACCTGGATATGCTGCGTATTTAATTGCAGTCTCTTGTCGTAGCACCATGTATTAAGCTGCAGTCACTTATCAGACACAGTGCTGTGTGCCAAGCTGCAGTCACTTATCAGACACAGTGCTGTGTGCCAAGCTGCAGTCTCTTATCACAAGGCTGTGTGCCAAGCTGCAGTCTCTTTTCACACATGGTGCTGTGTGCCAAGCTGCAGTCTCTTATCACAGTGCTGTGTGCCTAGCTGCAGTCTCTTTTCACACATGGTGCTGTGTGCCAAGCTGCAGTCTCTTATCACAGTGCTGTGTGCCAAGTTCAAGTCTCTTATCATGATAAGAGACACACTGCATCGTGACATGGCACACTGCATCGTGATAAGAGACTGGAACTTGGCACACTGCATCATGATGTGCCAAGTTCCAGTCTCTTATCACAATGCAGTGTGCCAGGTTCCTGTCTTTTATCACAATGCAGTGTGCCAAGTTCCAGTCTCTTATCACAATGCAGTGTGCCAGGTTCCGCTCTCTTATCACAATGCAGTGTGCCAAGTTCCAGTCTCTTATCACAATGCAGTGTGCCAGGTTCCAGTCTCTTATCACAATGCAGTGTGCCCGGTTCCTGTCTCTTATCACAATGCAGTGTGCCAAGTTCCAGTCTCTTATCACAATGCAGTATGCCAAGTTTCAGTCTCTTATCACAATGCAGTGTGCCAGGTTCCTGTCTCTTATCACAATGCAGTGTGCCAAGTTCCAGTATTTTATCACAATGCAGTGTGCCAGGCTCCGCTCTCTTATCACAATGCAGTGTGCCAAGTTCCAGCCTCTTATCACAATGCAGTGTGCCAGGTTCCAGTCTCTTATCACAATGCAGTGTGCCAGGTTCCTGTCTCTCATCACAATGCAGTGTGCCAAGTTCCAGTCTTTTATCACAATGCAGTGTGCCAAGTTTCAGTCTCTTATCACAATGCAGTGTGCCAGGTTCCAGTCTCTCATCAAAATGCAGTGTGCCAAGTTCTGGTCTCTCATCACAATGCAGTGTGCAAAGTTCCGGTCTCTCATCACAATGCAGTGTGCCAAGCTATGGCCTCTTATCACAAGGCAGTGAGTCAAATTGCAGTTTCGGATCACTGCGTAGTGTGCCAGTCTATAGTTTCTCATCATACGGGCTGTGTACAGATTTTTTAAATCACAGTGCAGTGTCCAACTGCAGTTTTGTATGACAGGGCAATGTGTAAAGCTGCAGTCTCTCATCACAGTGCAGTGTGCCAATCTGCAGCCTCATATCACAGTGCAGTGTGCCAGTCTGCAGTCTCATATCACAGTGCATTGCACCAGTCTGCAGTCTCATATCACAGTGCAGTGTGTCAGTCTGCAGTCTCATATCACAGTGCTTTGCAGCAGTCTGCAGCCTCATATCACAGTGCAGTGTGACAGTCTGCAGTCTTATATCACAGTGCATTGCACCAGTCTGCAGTCTCATATCACAGTGCATTGCACCAGTCTGCAGTCTCATATCACAGTGCATTGCACCAGTCTGCAGTCTCATATCACAGTGCATTGCGCCAGTCTGCAGTCTCATATCACAGTGCAGTGTGCCAGTCTGCAGTCTATTATCATTATGCAACGAGTTGCATTATTATTACATGCACATCATGCTGCAAGTTTTTATTTGTGGTGCAGTGTGTCTAGCTGTGTTCTTGTATTATAGTGCAGATTGTGTAGCTGATCAGTAATGTCAAGATGCAGTCCCCTATTACAAAGCAGTGTGTCTTTTATCACTGAATATCTCGGTGCAGTCTCCTATCACAATGTAGTTTGTCTAGCTGGAGATTTCAGATCTCCTTGCAGTATGTCTGGCTGTAGTCTTTTATCGTGGTACAAATGGTGAAGATGCAGTCTCTTATCACATTGTAGTCTGTCTAGCTGTAGTCTCTTGCCACCTTATGCATTGTGCAGCTGTAGTCTCTTATCAATGAGTATGTCTTGCTGTAGTCTCTTATCACAATATGATATAGCTGTGCAGCTGCAGCCTCTTATTTTGCAGTATCTAGCTGTAGTCTCTTATCACGATGCAGTGTGTCTAGCTATAGTCTGTTATTGTGGTGCAGGTTGTGGAGCTGCAGTCTCTTATCATGGTGCAGTGTGTCTAAATGTAGTCTCCGATCTCTGTGTAGATTGGGGAGCTGCAGTCTCTTATCACAGTGCTTCAAGCTGCAATCTCATCATAGTGCACCGTGTCAAGCTGCAGTCTCTTGTTGATGATCTGTAGACAGGGAGAGAGAGAGAGGCGGGCAGGGGCGATCATTGCTCCATGTGAGTCACTCATCATGTCTACATAAAAAAAAGAAAAATCCTAACAATGCAGATTAGGAATAAACAGGGAAAATAATGCCACTTATGTAAAATTCTATTTGGGTAGAGTGTGGATGTTAATGAGTTGAGGGCATGATAGCTGGAGGGGGCATAGACATTGTGGTGCCCCCTTCTTTGGTGCTCTAGGCACAGTAATTTGTAAGGAGCATTATTGTGCCTTTTATTTAGTATGGCACCCCAAGGCACAAGTATAGTAGCCGTAGCTGTCAAAGTAGCCCAGGTGAAGTGCACCACAACACATATGCTGTGCGATTTGGTTACAAACACGGTTCAGGGATGTTTTTTTCCATTGTGGTGTATTGGCAGCCTTCAAAATGGATAGGCTACCTTAACACAAAGCACGTTAAAGCACATCATAATACACATTGACGCACGTGCAGTAATGCACCACAATAGATCGCAAAACTTTAAAAGAGAACTATGGGATACGTGTTTTTCCCCATAGTTCTCTTTAGGGTCACGGGAGGACATATACTTACCTCCTCCCGTGACCCAAAGCTCAGTATATAGCGAGCTATTGCCCGCGACATACTGCGATATACTGAGAGCACCGCAGCCGGGACGGATCGCGACAATACTGTCGAGATCCACCCAGCTGCTTGAGTGACAGCTGGCTCTGCCTATCTAGAGGCAGAGCCAGCTGTCCCCGCCCCCTGCCCTGTTCATTCCTCCATTCAGCACTGGAGGATCGGAGAGGGGAGGGAATCCCTGCGGGGTGCAGTGACTGACAGTCACCGCGCACTGCAGGGAGACGATCGGGAAGTGAGCGGATCAGCGGCGTGTTTCTGCTCACTTCCCGATCGTTAGAGCCGACCTGTGACAGCTTCTTTGTCACAGGTCGGCTCTAACTATGAGGATGAGTGGAAATCACTCACCTCATAGTTCTCCTTTAAAGGAGATCTTAAAAAACAACAAGAACAGAGCGCCCCGACATGTGCAAGATCATTTTATTATGAGATAAAACACAGTAAAAACATACTCACAAAAGTAGAATAGTAAGTGCTTGTAAACTCCTTCGATCCTGATATGGGAAGTGCGTAATCCTTATTGGCAATCTACATAAAAGGCACCGATCCGCTGGCTGGCATGCCGCCCCACGGCTAACCGTCTCTGTTCGCGGGATCTTAAAAAAACACACAGCTAGTTCAAAGTATATAATAGCTCAAACATTTGTAGTTTTCAATAAAGTAAGGAAATGTTAGAACCCCTTCTGATGATTACACTGTCAGATCCCACTGCTGCCACCAGAACGTGGAGACTATTGTTGTCAGTGTCAGTCATGAAAAACATCTGTTGGATATTAGGATCCATGAGGATTTACTTGTGCCATTGATACAACACAGAATCCCCCCCCCCCCCCACTTTTAAACTGTTTTTG